>NW_010402829.1:0-10287 GCF_000710305.1 Buceros rhinoceros silvestris | reverse complement strand
AAAGGGAGATCCAGTGGGATATCAAATACCACTTGTATGTGATATTTCCTTTTGGAAAGTTCTGGAGGCAGAAAATACTGGTTTTGCAGTATTTTTTTTCGTCTAATATTTTCTGTCAGAAATTACTATGGAATATATTAGCTGTTTTGTATAACATAAAAAATATGTCCATGTAGAAGCTGTAGCACACTGCAGAGATTATTGAAATTTTGATTAAATGCCTGATTTTACATGAAAGCAAAAAATGGAATTTAAAAACAATGAAGAAATTTCAGTTTCTTTTAATAACCCGTAACTTGAAATATTTAGCTGCTAAATGTTTGCTAGCTGGCTTCGCCGTGTTGTAGCCAGGTAGCCCTACCAGCACTCATCATGAGTGCAGTCATCATCGCAGTCCCTCCAGAAAGCGTACCATGGCAATACAGGCTAATTTGGGGTTTATTAATATGTGGGATGGAGGAGGCATTAAAAGATTGGGGTTTTTTCAGTTTGGTAGGTGGAAGTGATAAGGAGTTCTTGGAATGTCTGGACAATCAAGAGTGTGTGTGTGCACATGTATGTGTACGCCTGTATTTAGACACTGTGACGTACTGTCTTGTGGAGTTCAAAATTGTCTTTCAGTGCCAGAATGTATTTCCTGTTCAGCTCTAATAGGCACAGAAAAGTGTCACATCATCTAAAATGTAATGCGAGTTCTATTTTCTCTGTGGTTTTTGTCTTGAAGTGATATTTTGAAGTGATTGACCTTGTAAGAATCAGCTCTTTTAGAGGTAGTGATCTGGTCCGAGTACCAACAAGAGATAAATGTATGCGGGCTATCTTTCCAGTTCTTTGACTATTAACATCCTGCTAAAAGAGAACTGTGATCTTGTTATATAAAATTAATAATACGAAGACAGTCTATAGAATTTCTTTTCTCATCCAATATTTTGGCGTCATTGGAAAGAAGGTACTTTAAAAATACTGTAAAAAATCAACAGATTTTGTTTTCTTTTGTAGTCACAGCTTTGCTTTGATTTCTGCCTTTCTGTTTGTTCAAAATAACTTGTATTATAATGTGAACCCTTTACTAGTAGCATCATTTTCATATAATCTTTGCATGTACTGGCTGAAAATTTTGCCTTGGCGTCATACAATATAATTGATTCTATGATCATTCAAGGCTTCTGCTGTATTGGTGCGTGCATTGAAGAGTTTACCTCATTTTAAGTGCTCACAGTGAAACATAAATGAATATTTAACATGGTTTTGATTAAAAAAATGACTGGCTCTTGTTCAAATCTATAAAAGCTGGACTTCAAAATTCCTTTTAAATTTGGCATGTTTAATTCATAGTAGTGAATATTACATTTCTAAAATTATAAAAGCATATTGAAATAATTTTTCATGTAAATTTGACAATCCCGTCTTTTTTCCATTAAACAAAGGCAAAGAGTAGAATTGAAAGTTGGTGGCTTTGTGGTTTTGGTGTGAGAGTAAGAAGTCAGCTCTGAAGGTTGTCAAATAGAGGGAAAAAAGTGGCTTTTGCTGAACACTGTTGTTGGTTGTGATCTCATATAATGAGATGACTAGGGAAAGTATTTAAAACGTGAGGAATCATAACAAAAAAAAAAAAAAAGACAGTGGCCAGAGTGATAGTTCTTAATATGTTTTTAAAACTGATTTTAAGGTTTAGGGCATCTCTGTAAAATGAAGTTGTCTATTACCCAGGTTAGTAAATCACATGTAATTGAAAAACAGAGTCTTGCTCAACACCGCCAAGCTCAATGTTCCCTAAAATTTATGACATATTTTCTTTTTATTGCTGGGCAACAACCCAAATGTAGGGATAGATGTGGGTTTAAGGTAAATATCTTAATATCATCCAATCAAGGAAACCCAGCCTGCAAAGTTTAATGAGGAGAATCAAGACTCTTCAAAGTCGTATGTCATGTAAGTTCCGTGGTTAGATTTGGAAATGATCAGATGGAGGCATTTGTAGTTGCTGCCTGTGCAGTGTTTTTTTCAATCTGCATTTGATTTATGTTGCTGCGTTTTGCGAGCAAGCAAAATTCTGAGACCGAACGCTTACCAGTCGGATGTTGTTCTTCTGCATTTCGTAGCAAAATTATCCTGGGTAGAAATGTCATGCACAGAATGTCGTTACTGAATTTGAAATACACGGAGTTTCCAATAGGTGTTAATTGACCCTGGACTCAGGATATTCTGACATTCAAATGAGAAGCACCTCTTCACCGAGAGGTTTCCAACACCTTGCACACTGTACACAAAGTTTACATCGGAAACTTATTTTAAATTCTTCTACAGAAAGCAAAATAAACGGAACTTCCTTCACCGCCTGCAGCGTGGTGAAGATCCTTTCCTGAGGATCCTCGTGTCCATAAGAGGGGAGTTCTATTAACAGGAGACGTTTGATTTAGGAATCCAGAACTGCAGACACCTGAAAGTGCTGAACGTTTTAGCGTATCGGCAAATACTTCCTTCCTCTGTAGGGACTAACTGAATGACTAAAAGTCAATAGCTCTACATGGACTCTAGAGATGGTATTTGCAGTAATACTCTAAAAAACACACGTCTGTCAGCCTTCACTGTGGGAAAAGTCCAGAAATAGCTTTTTTTTGCTTTCATTCATTCTTTTATTTCATTCACTCATTTCATTCATTCTTTACTTCTCCCTTCATCAGAAACACGATTCTCAAGGCAGTTTATAATGTTTAAATTAATCACGGCTGCTTTTTCACAATGCCGTGTGTTTCATTTACTAGTATGTGATCAGGGAAACAAGCAGCACGGCTGCTGAATGCTGTCCAGGTCCTAGTTAAGAAAAGTGGTGGTTAGTAACCAAAGTCTTAATTACTTATAGTTAGAAAAGGCCTCACATTTTGTTGCGGATTCGCAGTAAATCGTATGTCTACCTGCATCATGCAGGAATACTGTTCTTCGAGAAAACACCTCACAACTGAAGGGTAGTTTTGAATTGTCCCTTGCAAGTAGTTGGGATTCATAGGAGAGGTAGATTTAGAAGTATTCTGAAGTGTTTTATGAGCGTGTGGTTCATGACAGCTTGTTTGGAAGTTCTGTCTGGTTAAGTTTCACTAAACATCTTATGGAAGCGTTACTTTTAAGATAAATGGTCTCAATAATTCATTGTGTGTTTTAGAGAGCACCAAACCAGAATAGATTTTCACAGCTTATATACTTCATGTATCTTAAAATGAGTTACTGAAACTCATCACCCATTTTATTTTGCATTTTCCGGTCTGACCATAAGCCATAATTAAATCTTTCTTGCCACAATTTATGTGACTAACTCTTAGGGACTGCAGCAGTGTCAAATCAACACATCCCAAATACAGAGGAAAATATTTGAAAATATCTGTCAGTGAGCAGATGAGGGAACGACACATCTCTAAGTCTGTGTTTCGGATGCCATCCTGACACCCTGACAACTTGTCCCCAAGGACCTAGTTAAAAAGAGCTCCATCTCTGCAGACATCACCCTTGTTAACAGGTTTGCTGTAGTTTTGGCACTCCTGTGATACTGTTCTACAATATTTGAAATTCCAAGGCTGTCTGGGATGTTTGTTGGAAGGTTAGTTTTAATGGGAAACTGTAAGGAAGTCGTTTTACTTTCTCTCTTAGTGAACAAACCCCTCACAGGCCCTCCACAGGAGCGTGTAGATTATATAGATAAAAGCTTGGAAATAGGGAGAGATCAGCAGGGTTATATGAAGGTCTGCTCTTCCAAAAAATTATGTTGCTCTGTTCCTTCATCAAACTAAAACAGTCTTTAATTAGTGGTCTGGCCTTTATCATTATCAGAAAGCTGGAACCAAGAGAGTTAGCCAGGAAATCTCAAGAGTAAGCTGCCTGTAAGGTAGTGAATCACATCCTGATTCACAAAAAGACCGAAATCGAGAAACAATCTGGTGGCAAATGTTTTTTACTAGGTAACCAACCTTTCTAGTCCATTTAGAAAACTCTCCAGGTTCTTCATTTTTATTTTTAAGATGCAGGAGAGGTGAGAACACTTTCATATCTTAACAGCTTGTGTGCGGGCTGTTTTGGGGGATATTTTGGCAATGTCAAACAAGCAGCATGCTGTAGTTACTGGGAAGTGTTAAGGCACTGGGGTAGTACGCTGAAAAAATGGGCTAACTTGATAAAACTAGGGCATCTGGCACACGAATAATGTTCTCGCATGTCAAAACATGCTATTGTGTGATATGTTTTGAATCAGCTGTTGTTTCTAATTCGTACCGATGTCTTGGTGACTCTAAACTGAAGGGAAAAACCTCGAGAAAGGGTTTCAGACATAACTGGTCCAGTAGGGATTTCAAAGAAAAGATGCTAAAAATAAAGAGGGCACCCTAAATTGAACAGAATTAACAAAACCTTTTACGTAAAGACAGATAGCTTGAGGCAGGTTGGCTGGAGTGCCAGTGATTACTGCGTACTGGATTTCTGGAAGAACTGGTAGCTGAAGCTGCAGGTCCAGCGTTTCTAAGCAAACAGCGAGAGGAGGTGGGAGAGAAAATGGAGTAATAAATACGGATGGAATTGTCTTAAGTATTGGTCTAGGACCAATTTCACCAATGTGAATCATTTAGTTATTTTTTCTTAAAAAAAAAAAAAAATAAAGCAGGTATGAGGAGGAGGAGTAAACTGATGAAAAATGTTGAAGGCCCAAAGATAAGTGCCACCATGGCTCCAAAAAGAGATCAGGCTCCTACACAGAATCATAGAATGGTTTGGGTTGGGAGGGACCTTCAAAGACTGTCTAGTCCAAACCCCTACCATGGGCAGGAACATCGAGGATGCTAGATTAGGTTGCTCGAAGCTCCATCCAACCTGACCTTGAACACCTTCAATGGCAGAGCATCCTTAGCTTCTCTGGGCAACCTGTTCCACTGTCTCACCACCCTCACGGTAAAGAATTTCTTCCTTATGATCAGCCTAAATTTACCACCTTTAGTGTTAAAACCACTGCCCCTTGTCCTGTCACTACAGGCCTTGGTCAGAAGTCTCTGAATCTGTTACAATCTTTTGATAATCTCAAAACCCAACGTACCATAAATGAAGTGGATGAAATATAGTCTGGAAAAGTAGATTATCTGTTCTGAGACTAGTAACACAGAAATCTGCTAGAAGGTCAGTCTGGGGAGTACTTGATTGTTACTGTGAGCTGCCAGTGTAATTCAGCTGTGAAGGAAGGTGTATGTGATGTTCGTCCAAGTCTCTAAGGAAACCTCCCATGGGAAACTTCTTACAGAAGAGCTCAAATCAAACCAGAACAGGAAAAATTGAAGATTTGGAGGTGATCAAGGAATTAAGGCTTATTGTTGGGTTTGTGCTGTGGAGATACAACACTGAAAAAAATCAGATGACTTCTGAAAAGTCGAGTAAATCTGGCAGCTGAGTTCTGTGTTTGCTGCTTAGACAGCTAATACAGTCTTGCTTGCTGTGAGTTGCACTGTCTCTGAGACATATTTCTTTAATTCAGCAAAATTAAGAGTTGACTGATCTCCAGGAATCCATCAGAGGACTGGGTCTCCAGGAGGGGAAAAAACTTGCTGCAGTAGGGCAGCTTCTGCCATAAGAGCATACTGAATGGAAACTGTCTGCTAATAAATGAGGTCTAGACTTCTTAAAGACCATTAAGGTTTTCAATGCAATCTTATTGCACAAATATTGGTGCAGATGAAGTACCAAATAATGGAGTTTAATCAGATACGAGAAGGAGAAAAAGAAACAGGACATTGTGATAGCAGGAAAACTAAGTCATACAAGCTCGATTCAGGCACGTTGTGCTCAGTACACATTGTTATGTTGCGGGATTTTGTTTGCAATATTTCATTTGCAAAACCATTGCATTTTTGAAGAGAATAATAAAAAAAAAGCTATGCATGGTTTCCGTCTGTAAAGGAATATTGCTCACGACGTTTCAGTTAAGCCATAACAGGCGATTGAGGAACACCATAATGATGATAAATTGTCACACAGTTACACAAGGTAATTAATTTTCTAAGTATTGTTAGAAGTAAGCTGAATAATAGATTAATTGAACAACCAAATTAAAAAAATGAAAATCAATGGAAATAGTTACAAAAGTGGATTACACTTTCAAAAAGAGCTGTGAAGATAATTGTAAGGAAGCGACTGAAAAGACAACAAAGCTGTCTTGTAATGCAGTTGGTGAAAAATTATCACTGTATCTGCATCGAAATAGATTGCCGTGACTTTGATGGGCATGAGATGCTGTTTGTATGAAAATCCAGAAAAATATGATTCAGCTTGTGGACAATTGAAAAAAGAAAAAAGGAAAAAAGATCTTTTTTTTGACTTGAAATTGTATTTGACTTGAAAAAATAATGCGTATGCTTGGAACCGAGTGCCCCGAGTGTTGTGAATGAAAGCAGCCTGTTCAGGGGTTACGTTGTACTTTGGATCGGACTCTTCTACTAACAAAATGTGTCATCTGACTGGACTGTCAGCTCTTCGTGGTAGAAGTGCAAAGCTACTCTGCTGTAGTTTGAAGTTTGTACATAAGTTAGATTGAAAATTTTCCTTTTGTTTTTATATTTTACTAACAGCAAAATTTTCCAGGTATTTTTTATGTTCTCCCCCCACCCCCATATATTTTGACTCATCGGTTAAGGGCAGCGTGACTTATCACCAGTAGAAGTTCTCCGGCAAACAGACGTTTTGAGGGGACGGAAGTTGTTTTAATTTTGGGTGTTCGTTCTGAAGTAGTCCTTTAGTTCATCAAGGAAGCAGAAGGGAATTAATGACTGCAAAGAATATAAATCCACCTCAGTAAGCCTTGTAATACTGAAATGAATAACTTCCAACTGTCAAAACCTCAGCAGTGTGAGGACAGACCCGAGCAGACAGATTTGTGTGAGGAGACATAAGCTTTGAAATACTCTCTCTTTCATGTTTTCTCTCCTTTTCTCCTTTTTAGTCTCTTTCTCTCAAAACTAGCAACTGATTGTCTATTTTTTGTGGGTTTTCTCAGCCTATTTCTTCTCCCCATTGTCTCTTTGGTAAAGCAGTATCAGAGCTTGATTTTACTTTTGCTTTTATTTTCTATCCCACTCAGACCTCTGTATTTAGCAGTTGTAAAATACATTTTTAAAAGAAAGGTGTACAGTTTTAGGCCAGAAAGACATTAATTTCATGTGATTGATTTGAATAATTGCTTTGATTTACAAAGGCACCGATTCTTGTGCTTATTGATACCGTATACTCAGTAGTGAACTTAGACTTCTTATTTTAGTGTCTGTTCCCTTCTTCAGCAGAAATTCAGGCTCACTTAATAGCATTTCAGATTTCCTATAGGTACATTAGAAAAAGTTCCAGAAGGAGAAGGGCTATGATTTGCATCTTACGCTACGGGAGAGGAGCTGGGCGAACGGCTTTGCACAAAAGGGCTCTCAGCGAAAGATACTCGAGTTGTACTCTGCTAGTCGTTACGTTTTGCACGGTATCTTGTAAAGTTGGGGCTCAGTAATATCAGGCTTGTGCAGAGCTGTTACAGAGCTTTTAGATCAAGATACAAGAGATGAAATAGAGAAGAGTCTTAATTAAAAATGTTAGTAGTATATAGAAAGGACAAAATGTCTCAGTAGTGTCTGATTACAGAGAGAGAAATAATTGGTTGCCTCCTGTGAAAACGTCAGGAAAGAAAAAAGGCAGCAGCAATCCTCAATAATTAAAACGAGTGTTAAGGGATAATTACATTTCTGTGCTTTGATAAACAGGCAACTGTCAGTTATCCAAGTGAAAGAATGGCTTGGGTTGTTGAAGCTGAAGAAAAACTCGGATATTAAAAGTGTTGGAGACCATAAACCAGGACCTTCAGAGCAGAAGTGGGTGCCACCAGCCCCGCGTGGTTCTGGTGGGAAGCCTTTCAGTAGCACTCCCAGCTGCGGGAGCATGTAGTAAATGTGTTTTAGTGGGACAGGAAGTCTCGGAGTTGGTTTTGTGCTGCACACAAGACCCCAGCTGGAGCCCTGCTGAGCGGGGCATCAGCAGCTCGCAGCTGGCAGTGCTGTTTGGGTTGGGCTTTGCTGTACAGGTGGATTGGATAGAACGTGACTCTGCACCTGTACATGACGCCACTGGATTCAGAGCCCGTGTCTGAAATGAGATATATCTGTAGCTCCTTCATTCAGCCCAGGAACCCAGGCCCATGTGTAAACCCCCAGACCAGCGGCTGACCCCATGGTGATGGGTGCCCACACTGTCCTGTCTAGGGGGCTTCTTCATGGCGTTTAACTCCCAATGACTGCGTCGCCTCTTGCTTTACCATCACAGGCTTCACCTCCTGAAAGAGCACACGCATGTTCCTCTCGCTAGTGGAATCGCCAAAGAGTGCTAGTGAAACAAAGAAAATGAAAAATGGGTGAGAAACGTTATCTAAGTTTTGAGATTTGGGTGAAAATAGGATCAGTGAACAACTAGAGTGAACATCCTGGACTGTACCTGTTAGAGAGGCAAAATGACCTCTGTTAGTTTCATAGCAGCTGTAATTTTGTCTAACTTGCTGGAGCAACCAGTGAGTTTCCGAACGCCTGCTCTGGTGGAGCTATTAATCAGCCGTGTGCTCCGTGTTCACTGGTCGTGAACCTTTTTTGTGAGTTAGGCTGTATTTGAAGGAAATTATTGCTGTTTGTGGGTACTTCACAGATAGTGAACTGTATTGTCCACATTTTCTTTATATAAATCTCATCACATGAAGTGTACATCTTTAGGTTATTTAATTCAGGAGTAGATTGCAGAAGGCATCTCAATAGAATTTTGTTTGGAGAGCCTTTTGTAAACTTATTGAGCTCCGTCTCAGAATCTTGCTGCGAATAGGAATTTCAAGATTAAATTTATTTGTGGCTTAGTTCCAGCCCTTTTGTTCTCATGTCAATATTGTTCTTTAGTTTAAATAGCTCTTTTCAGTCACTGATATTTGCCTCTTTTTTCCTCTTGCTCGCTCTTTTGTGCATTTCAAGACAGCAGCCAGGAGCAGCTCTCGTAGTCCCCTTGATAGTAAAAGGGGTTTTTACTGCCCAGCCCACAAACATCTCGGCGCTCTGTGTCTGTTGTAAGACGTGGTGTTTGTTCCCTTAGATCTGGATGGCAACATCACATCTTCAATAGCATCACTCCTGACGCGGATCCTTAATGAAGTGAATCTGTGCTTTCGTTTTCAAGGCTAATGAGTTGACCTTTATCAATCCCCAAAATTACAGTGAATGTTTAGTATTTTACAGAACCTGATGCAGGCTATTGTCACCAACATTGCCTCTCTCGCAAACACGAGTTTGAAACTGGCAATGATGGCGTAATTCTGGGTCATTAAACCTTCTGGCTCATTTCAATGTTTATGTATTAAGACGAATGAGAATTTTGTTGGTATCTGGCTGCAACACAGTGGTTAGCAAGTTGCTGCTGTCTCTGTAGCGTAGCAGTATCTTGAATGTTTGAGGTGGATGATAATGTAATCACTCTGAGTAAATACAAAATAATTAAACCACCGAAACTTTCTGAGGTTGATTTTGATTAAATTGCAAGTTGCAGGTTGTCAGCACCATGGCCAGTAGTGCAGTAAAGCAGTGTCAGGCCTTATTTCTGTCAGGGATTCATATTGCGAAGAGTTTCAAACAGAGTTGAGTTTGTTGATGGGAAATTCCTGTGGTGACAGGTTTTTTCATCACTTAAGTTTTCCTCAGAAAACAGGAAGGAAGATGCTCCCCATGACTTCAGGAGTCATTTCTCCAAACAGCTGGAATGTTGTCGTATTCGCCAGGTCTGTGGCGCTCCCCTGGCTGTGCTGATGATGTTGCTATGGAAGATATTTTCTGAAGAACAGGCTCCTTCCTGCTGTCACTCGCGCTAACGCTGAGAAACCCTTCCATTTGTGGCCGTGAATCCTGCACCTGGGTAGCTGTCTAGGACGAGTTGGATTGATGCCTGCAGCGCAGTCGCTGAATCGTCAGATGTGTAACAGCTTTTCTCCCCTATTATCTAGGCTTGTTTTCTGAGTGACGGTGACATTTGTCAATCCAGGTGACTTGCATTATCCTTATGAATGGTGAATCAAAGACATGTTTCCTGCAGTATCCTTTGGTGTTGCTACCTGGAAATTCAACAGCTGTTAGGAAACCCTGATAGATGGCTTTAAAGTTTAGCTTAATTTTCATTACACAATAATTATGGTTTGGCCACACGTAGGCATAAAAACTTGGAAATCAAAATGGATAGGGTGTCCCTGCCCGGGTGTTGCCTCTGCGG
>NW_010402828.1:20372-30798 GCF_000710305.1 Buceros rhinoceros silvestris | reverse complement strand
TAAACTATATATTAGGAAAAACAATGAGGTCCCCAAACAATCTGATAGTATTTTTTTTAAAAATCAATTATATATTTTATTTTGTCTTTTCAGAAAAGTAGATCCTATGAAAGAGTCCTATAAATTAATGCATTAGCCTAATCAGTTAACATTGGACATCGATATTTTCTGGGTGGAAGTTAACAAACCAGCTAGAACCTAACATCCTCATCTGCATGCCTGAATCTTAGAACTGATGAAAAAATACAGGACTGACGGGAAAAGAGTAGTAAGCTCCTCTGTCAATCCTGCTGTGAAGAAAAAGATATCTTCTGTCCCAATTGTGCCAGCTACTAGAAAGGGTAACTGGAAAACTACCCAGAACTTATAAAAATCTATAGTCCTTCACTAAATCTAAGGGCTGTTAATCAGAGCATGAACACTAGGCTGGGAGAGCATTTTACTCAGTTTAGCTTTAGGGGTACTCCAATCTACCAGTCACCAGAGGACAATGGAGAGCAACTAGAGATAACAGGAGCATCTGGCCATACATCTAGGCTAAACTGAAACCTGACCGTGTTTTAGTAGTTATTATGCCTTACAACAATCCCAGAGGGCTAAAGTATGGATTTGATGCTAGTCTTAGACAAATGGAATATATGTAAAGACGATACAATAAGCATGTCTAAATCATGACATCACATTTTTGGTTATGCACTAATTGTAACTAAAAGGTAAATGGAATTCATATCCTGCTCTTTCATAGGTCTCATGGTATTAATAAACTACATTAATTTCTTCATGTGAAAAAACCTTGGTT
Organism: Buceros rhinoceros silvestris; assembly: GCF_000710305.1. Taxonomy (NCBI): domain Eukaryota; kingdom Metazoa; phylum Chordata; class Aves; order Bucerotiformes; family Bucerotidae; genus Buceros; species Buceros rhinoceros. The sequence goes on along the minus strand of NW_010402828.1, from coordinate 29,999 downwards.
GGTGTGACATGTCCTTTCCTGATTTGCTTCACATATTGGCAATGGACATGTGACTATGTGGTCCGATGTTTATGGAAATGTGGATATGACACACAATTTGCTTCAGTGATACCTTGTAAATTTCATCAAACTACTTTGTTCGAAAGCCTCCAGCAACACGAATAAGTATTGCCGGATTAAAGCATGACAGCAATGGAATACAGTAAGGTCTATCTGTTGAATATCTACCCCCTCTACTTCTTCTGTCAAAGATAATTTTTTTGCTTTTCTTTTACCATGTTCTTCCTGCCTCCCTCTCCTTGGAGCTGGACTGCAGCCATGCAGAGTGAATAATGACATATAAACACATTGTTTATTTAAGTAGATTTGTGTAGTTAAGTACATGACCTGTGATCTAGAGCTGAGAAAAAAAGAATTAAACACTGATTTCTAAGTGCTCTGTGAGATAAATCAGCCGTCACTCCAGGACTCAGCCAACACAGATATTTTTATTTGTACTTATCACTTCAGTTTGTTTGAGTATTGTGTTAATAGTTTATATTAATTTTTTATGTCTGTGTATTGTTAGTGTTTTCACAAAATGAGAAATGATGATGTTATGCACTCTTTGTTACACACCTAGTTTTCATTTTAAGCAGCAAAATGCTCCTTGCTGTAAGAGATATATAGTAAGGATCAGGTTCTCCTGTGACTTACAGCACATTTGACACCAAGGTAAATTCCCTCCCTTCAGAACGTTTCTTAATAGTTTATGTCACTGCTACAATTCAGTCCTTTTGGTGCTTCCGAAAACAAGTATGTTTACACAACATGTTCTCATAGATCTCATCAGGGCTACTTTCATGTGTAAAGATACTCAACAGCAAAAATCCTTTGTGAAATCAGTCTTTGAGAAGCAAATAACTTTTCTTTTTTTTTTTTTTACATGAAATATGTTTATGGAAAAGTGGACAGAAGCTGGAAATGTGTTATATACTTGATTGTAACACAGAGATTTTGCTTTTTCTGTAGACATTTTTAACTAAAGCCTGCTTGGAGTCCTTCATGATTTTCAATTTTTTACTGCTAACTTTATAGTTATTTAATCAATATTTGTCTTTTAGAGTATTTTCCTATGAAAATGTAGACACAAAAAGTAAGCTAAGGTAAAGTAGGAAACTGTGTTTTATTATTTACGTTGTATACAGCACATACTGTCTTCTGTTACTTCAATAAGTGAACAGTGTAATTTAAGAATGCTTATCTGCAGGCTGATGAACCGAGTTTAAATTTAATGAATTTTAATAAATTTTAAATAAACATAATTAGAAAAATATTTCAAAAATAACAGAGAAAGTTTCTTTTTTGGAAAGCTTGCAAGTTAAGATATAGGGGCAGACACCACCTTTTAAAATAGACTGTTTTGCAGCACATTGCAAGTATCTTACTAATTCAAAAATATGGTTGTAACTTTATTGTTATTAATTTAACAATTTAGTAGTCAGGGGTGTGGGGGGGTTCTGTTTCCTGTGCTATCTGTATTTAAGTCTGTAAAAGCACCAGCCCTAAGAATGAAAGGAAATTTTAATTTTTCATGTTATATCAATTCTGGGAATTTCCATTGTAGGTACAGAAATGTTGATTTGCCCAACGGTGAGCTACTCTTCAATTGGAACACCTTCCACCAGGAGCTAAGGTAAAACTAACCTTGTACTTTTCTTGATGCTTTCTGTAAATTCTTGTTCTAAATTTTTAATCTATGTTTGTGTGTTTAACTCAGTGGTACCTGTATGGGGAGATGTGATTAACAAGTGATTATGTATCACTGCCTAATAAGTTGTCTGTGATTAAGCAGGCTTGCAGTTGTTGACCTCCTAAAGTCCTCTCCAACCTAAGTAATGCTGATGCTGCGATGCATTCTCCTGCTCCTTGGCCTGTGAGCTAGTAGAGCAGCATACGTGGTTTAAGTCTCTCCAGTCTTCTCTAAAATGTCTGACCCATACAGCCTAACAGGTCTCTGGATCATACTACAGCCCATTCTGTGCCTGAGCATTATGTGGAAGACATAATGTGTTTTCCAAAGGCTAAAAGCTTGCCCAACCATCCCCTAATACGTAAGCAGAATAGACAGCTGCATGTCCAGGCCAGTACTAGAGACTTAACCCTACTGATGTTTTTGGTACAGGTGTAACCTCTGCTGCCAAAGCCATATAACCACAGACAGAAAAATGTGAGGAACAGAGGATGAGAATACTTGGACAGTAAAAATGTAACAAACTTCTGAAATATCAGAGTACATATATGAAGAACAAGCAAATCAAGATTAATAGCTTTGAAAACAGTCATCTTACTCTCCATAAGAACTAGTAACATTGAAAACAAACAAGTATAAAACATTGCATGTTGAACTGCTTTGTTAAAAGGAATTTTGCCATTGAATTTTTAAATCTAAAAATTGTGTCTCATACATGTGTGCTGAAGACCAGCAATACAGAACATTAAAACTTAAAAATATAATAGTAAAGTCAATATTAAAATGTTAGAAGTAATTCTTTCTTCTTTTATTAAATACTAAAAATAATACCATAGTTACTTTGGTTCCAGCAATCAGAGGAGAGCTTCTACCAATAAATACTTGCAGAGCTTTACTTTGACACATCAATTAACTTCATTTTTGTTCACTACAAAATTAAAATAAATATTCCTGAAATGGAAGGTGGCAAAAAGAAATAGAGAGCTGAATATCTGTGGTTTCGATCACCCAAATAATTCTTTGAGTTTCTGTGAGTGCTTGAATTAATTAGTTAATATAATTAAATAATCTGAGTAATTAGGCAGTTATTTTCCTTCATTTGTACTTTTTGTGTTTATACTTATTATATAGATATAAAGGTCTCTTGAAGGAAGAAAATTGGAAAACCTTAAAGACACTAAGAAATAATAGATTTATTTTACAGTTACATACATCTTTTCTCTTTCACGGGCACCCCCTTGCTGTGGGGAAGGAGCTTGCGTGCCCTTGTGAGGTTGAGAGCTGTGCTGGTGGTGGCATGTGCCTCTGGTGGGGTCTTCCAAGCCAGACAGGTCTCAACTGAAGGGTCAGACAAAGTGTGTCCACGGGCAGGATGGGCTCACTAGCCTTCAGGCAACCATCCTAGGAGAAGGACAACTCTGACTCCAAACCCGGGCAGATGGAGCTCGTTTAGCCTTGTAAGGCATCCATCATCTAAGAGAAGGATACTCTAACCAAACCCACGACCCGAGGACTTCGCTGTCACTGTCCAAGCTCGCTAGGCCCTGGCAGATGAACCTCAGGTGTGAGGGGTGGGACCAGTTCCGAACACCTCACCTAAAAAATTCACTGCACGGGCCTGAAGGGTGCACTCATGTTTGCAAAGCCCTGTAGCAACAGACAAAGGACAAAATGGCAGGTGAAAAGGTGCAAAAATTTGCAACCAGTCTTGCCTATTCCGCATTGGGCTTTTCAGCCATCAGCGTGCTTGCAGTAAGCGTGGGAAAAGCCCTTCCCAAATCTTCTTTCATGAAGCCAAGACATGATGATGACATACATCTTTCTTACAGGCCCCTCTTGAGTACTGAAAGGCCACAGTAAGATGTCCCCAGAACCTTCTCCAGGCTGAACAACCCCAACTCTCTCAGACTTTCTTCACAGGTGTGGTCTTCCAGCGTTCTGATTATTTTTGTGGCCATCCTCTGGACTCGCTCCAACAGGTCCATGTATTTCTTGCACAGAGGACTCCAGAGCTGGACAACAGTACTCCAGGAGAAGTCTCACCAGAGTGGAGTAGAGCGGCAGGATCACCTCCCTCAACCTGCTGGCCACACCTACCAGACACTGATAAAACTGATAAGTACTGATTTATACACTGGGTGTCTGATTTGGGGGTGATTATCAATCACTGGAACTCTGCCAAATACATGTGAATAAAATGTATATGTCAAATGGGTTATACCTTCTCAGGTGATAACTTTTTAAAAGTATTTTTTAGCATATTATATTTTTTATCTATGTATATGAAAGTTACATTTAAATGCTACTGTTTTCTTCAGTGAGGCACTAGATCCACTATTGCAATATTGGAGTTTTAGGAATGAAATTTACAACAAAAAACCCAGAAAACAACTGAAAGATATTTTGGCATTAAGTATTCTGAGACAAAATTATGGATTTTTTTCACCATAATGTTGATTTAAGCATTCATCCTGAGCTCTTCCCAGTATTTTCTTTTAGAAATACTTTTACCTTCCCTGTCATTTGTATTCCAACCCCTCAACAGTTATCCAAACTGCTGCATCCGTTTGCATGCCCACTTCATAGTACTTCAGCATTTAGAAAGTGATTTTGTGAGCATATATTTTGTCTAAGCTGTTATCAACACATTTATGAGGTGTGTTTTTGGGAAGCCTATCTGACGGGCATGGTGTTTTGATAGCTTTTTCACTGGAGAAACTGCTTAGTCCATGCCCATTTCTCTCTGTAGGTTCAGTTTCTCTGCAAGGAAACCCTTCTTCATTGTTTAAATACACTTTTAGGTAAATACAAACCTTACCATTAACAGATAGAACTTACTATCATTGAAAAATTAATACTTTGGAGTCAAAAGGGGTACAACTTCAGCAACAGGACCCTTCAGCTATGAAGGTTTTGTTTGCAGATGGTGTGGAGCACCTATGGCTAAGTTTCTGACTGGATATTTTGGATTCTGTAAAAAATCAGAAATATCCTATGTTAATGTCAGGAATACGGTCTTGAGATAGGGTCAGATAGAAAGAGCAGTCTTTGATGTTGGAATAAAAGTTTCTGGATCACAATTAGGCAGAACGAGGGGTGGTGTTTGTTTTGGTTTGGTTTTTATTTTGGCTTTTATGGGTTTCTTTGCTTATTTGTTTTTCCTTCAAGAGATATCCAAATTCTTGTGCATTTTTTTTTAATTTTCTTTATATTCTGTTTACAAAAGAAACTTTCTTCATCGTTTGAATTTAGTTACTAGGGATGAATTATGTCATTCAGCTTGAGCCATCTGAAGATTCAGACACCTAAACTTGACAAAATAGAGTTGTAAACTTGTCTAAAACTCTAACTGGCCACAGCATAGTTGTAATTCATATAGCCATCATGTCAGAGTGTTTTCATATGCTGCAATGAAATTTCTGCCCAGAGACTGGGTATAGAAAGAATCTACCCAGATACTCTTCTGTCTTGACCGACCGGATAGAACAATCAACATGAAAGCAGACAACCTTAGCTGGCATATTTATTGTTTAGCAATATTAACATATTTCCATTTAATTTTCTCTTACTGTGTCTCAAAAAAATAAAAACTTTGTTTGTTTTACAAATCTCATTTCCTTGCTAACATATATACTGCTGAAATAATCTGACATTTGGCAGAATCATAGCAAGCCCGGAAGTAAGGGTTCAGTTCATAGTAATGTAAAGCTGAAATGTCAAAAACTTTCCAAAATGAACTTTATTGCTGAAAAATAGCTCTGTAATCATCTAAATGTTTTTAAAGCAAAACCTAGGAAGAAATTACAAAGGCTATTTTGGAGTGTCAAATTTTTATTCTAACACATGGTGAAATGACATTTCAGAGATACTCATATTTTCTGTGGAAAAGAACTTCCAGGATGCATTGTACAGATATGGAATACCAACAAATTAGTTTTCATGTAACTTTGCTCTCTAAATGCCTACTATATAAAGCCTACTCATGCAGTTAATCTATTTTTTTTTTACTGCATTTCAAACTTTTTACTGATTTCCTTCTTCCATTACTATTCATCTATTTCAGCTATGAGAAACATCTCTCCACATTCTGCCACTATTCCTACTCTACAGGTTACCTTCTTGCAGACAAGTAATTAGTAATATTGAGTCTTCTTTAATTTATGTGTGAATTAGCTGTAGAAGTGAGATGAAGGCAAATGTCTTGCTTATGAACAGCACTCTAGCCCGTAAGTTTGCATCTTCAATTAAAATGTTGTTCCGGTAGCACTCTCTTGTTTAAATAAAAAAGGATTATTTTCTCTCTGAAGTAAAAGGTTGTTTACAGGATAAGAATAAAAAATCTGGAAGTCTACGCTGAGCAGCTCCTTCTGATGCTGCACCTCCTGAAGAGTGTGAAAATAATTTCATGACATGGATCCTTCCTTCATGATATTCAAAAGTCAACGTGGCGAAGCAACGAGAGACATAGTAGTTGTATAAATCAGTGCACACACAAGCATCTGTATGTGAAAACGGATATAGAAGATTGATCCCAATGAACACTGAAGACGTTTGTCTGTACTTCCAGATCTGTTTATTGTCTACATTATGTCAGAGCCTAGGGTTCCATACCATGGTCAGGAAGTTAGTCTTGAAAATACAGTTGTAAAGTTTCAGGCCAACGTGTTCTAAAATGACTCTTAACTTATATAAGATGCAGAAAATTGGATTCATAATGGAACCGTAGAGAAATTTGCTGATATTTGGAAATTCTAGACATGATTATATGTAATGAAGTGCAGATGATGTTAAATAATGGATTATTCCAGGTAAAAGGCAACGGAAACTTCTCAAAATCATAGACAAATGCTGAGAGTTCTCCTTAGTTACTTCTTATTATTAGAGCCATTCTTAATAAAAGATATCATTCATATAACCTGAGGTCCGTGATTTCACAGTGGAGACCAAAAGGATATCACTTTCACAGTCTCCATTCATACCTCATGGTTAGTTAGTGACAGCTAATTCTATTATTTCCCTAGTGTACGGAATTCTTGAGATATTTGTCCTCATTCATGAAAATGTCATCCCTTCACCACCAATAAACAAATGAAATTATGCTATTTCTTCTTATATACATTCAGTCTTTTAAACAGAAGTCCTTTCCAGACATAATTGAAATATCAGATATCAGTAAAGTACAAAAGGTTTCCCCTTCATTGCCATCTCACCATCTTCCAGTAATAACAGACCAAGGTTAAGTTGCATGAAATGAGAAGTAGGGCTTTCCTTGTTACTCTGTTCCTATTTTTCCTGAGAATCTTTTCTATTATAATTAATCCCACATGAATATTATTAGCGTACACCTTTCCTTTAACTTCAAATGAACTATTCATTTGATAAGCAATTTTTCTTTTAGAAGAAATCCTCCCAAAGAAATTCTAAAAACTAATAGCCAGTTTTAAGCTTTCTTGAATGCAATTTTGATAAACTTTCATTTAAGAAATTCTATATTTTATGGTAGTTGAGAACCCATAAAAATAAAATTGAAGTAAAAATAAAATAAAATACTCTGAAACCTCTTGGAATGATTGTTTGTTCTGAAACATTGTCTGCACCTTCTTTTAAATACAGTTAACCTGGATTTGAATTTCTGATTTTTAAATGCAGTCATAAATTGGACTATGAACATTAGATTTCATTGACTTCTTTAGGCATGTCATGACATGTGCAGTGTAACACCGTGTTTGCTGGTCCTCCAAAATGTTACACGGGTTTTTCACTTTAGTTCAAAAGAGAGTTCATGTAGGAAAATCATATGCATGGTATCTACCAAAAAGATTGTGGTGCTTTCTGTAATGGTTATTTTCATAAGCAATTAATGTGTATTTTTGTATTATTGAAGATAATATGAAAAACCAGCTATTTTGATTAGACAAGGGGTTCATTTGCTTTAGTGTCTGTGTCAGATATGTCCTCTGGTAAACATTTAAAGAATATAAGCAGACAACAAGTACACAGCAAAAAATTCCTAAGCAGAGTTTTATCACTTCCAGAAATCCACAATGAATGTTTCCTGAGAGAGAGGATTGTATTCACAATAAATTACTTACACATTTATACTTTTTTGCTGTCATCCAAGGTCTGTGAGTTGCACAATTGCACATCGCATGAAAAAGGGTATTATTATGCATGTAGTAGACATAGTGTTTGAATATTTTATTTGGTTTCCTTTTTGGTCCTTTGTTGTCAGAAGTTGTGAGCAAATATTCCTTATTTACCCTTTTGAATCTTTAATGAGTTTATGTTCATCTTTCATATCCCACCTTTGATCATCCTTGTCATGATTCTCACTACCTTTTTTCTAATTCTGAGATACCTTGTTAGAAAGGAGGCGATCAGAACTATAAATGGTATTTAAGACAGAAGCAAAATATAGCACAGGTAGAAGCAGCTTGCTGATACTTTTGTTTTATTTCCAGTTTCTTTCCTAACCATTTCTCATTCCATTTCGACTGCTTTACATATTGAGCTGGCATATTTAGACACTCCGCAGTAGCTCCAGTATCTTTTTTCTGAGCAGTGATAAGTAATTTAGAGCTCCCCAACTCTTTTCCTGATTTAGTCCTGATTACAAATACTAAATTTAGGGTTTCTTTTCCTTTCTACTGTTTCGCTAGACTATGATAAGGAATGCACTGACATTTAAATTTATGCAGTATCACAGAGGGTCACATCTCTTTGTTGGTTCAATCCATTTGGTAAATGTCTTCTTTAACTTTTAATAACCTTTTAATTGAATTTGTTTAACCTTTTATGGGTCTTAAATCAGAGTGTGTTTTGTTTGTATAATAATCTATAATATTATAAACACTTCTGTCTCTTTTCCTCCTCTTTGCCTAACATAGTCATCACATACCAAGCTAAACCTTAAGGGTAGAGCAGTTGCGAGATATACTAAAAGCATACTAATGCAAGGGCAGAACTCTTACTGTATTCAAATTTTCAAGTGAAAAATATATAAAAATTTTTGAACAAATATATATGTATGTATATTTATACATATGTCATAACAATACTAAGTGAAATGAATTGTGATTTTATTGTTGTTTATAGTTTACTGTTACATCTATATTATTCTCTGAGAATAGTTTCCTGTAAGCGAGAGTAAGACACATAGGAAGAATGACAGGCTAACTAAACAGATAACTAACAGGAAGGATTTTCTTCAGTTGTTCAAATACCAACATTTCATTCTTATCAGAACGATGACAAAATTTACTGTGTTTTATCAAACAAAGGGCCTGAAGGTAAGACTGGGAGCTTTTAGTAGCAAAACATGCGCTATGTCATACTCAAAATAGCGTCCACAGATGCCTTGAAATGATCAGTTAAAACTTCGATTTAGCACTCATTTGTGAACAAGTACAGCAAGGGGATCATACTTTTATTACTAACCAGTTCTATTTATTTTCTCAGTATAATTTATAACGGACTAAATTCTAAACGAGTGTGAACTGCAGAAAGTAATAAATAAGAAGAAAATGTGAGAAGTGCACAGGGGACAAGACGCACAATCTTTTATTTGTGTTTCAGGTCAATAAAATATTCCATTAAAAATTTAAAATTACCGAAATACATCAGGCCGAGATGTTCTCTGACTGCATATATGAGTACATCACTGTGCCTTTAACATTTGGAGATACACTGCGTGGTTTTAGTCAGTTACATGGACAAGTACTTGCCTTGTATATGACATTATAGTCACAAATCTGAAGACTGTGTTATCTAGGGTGGTTATTTTTAACTGATGATAAGGAAAAACAGATTTTCTGTTCAAGATCTTCGTGAGGCTTTCAATGACGTGATTGGGTAGACTTTCATAGAAAAACTTGAATTAAGATATATAATCCTGC
>NW_010402828.1:0-20285 GCF_000710305.1 Buceros rhinoceros silvestris | reverse complement strand
CCTGCTGAAGTGTTTAGCAAAATCAGGTTGAAATTATTGTAGCAAAATGACATAAAATAAGGAAAATTTCCACTAAATAATCTGAGATTAAAGTAATAATTTATTTTCATATTTGATTTCTTTTTAATATTGTCTCTACTGAAGTACACTGTTTAAAGTCAAGAGCAAATGTGATATTTTAACATCATAACATTATAAAGTTAGTAGATCTTAAAATTCATGTGAGAATTCTCTTCATGGAAATTAAAATCCGTTCTTAAACTCTTTTTTGGGGAGCTAATCTTTTAAATACCAAAATTCTTTACTAATCAGAAAATTCATATATCATAGCTTTTATTTAAGTAAATGGTCCTCTATGGAAAAAATGTAAAGTATACAGAGGGAAATAAAATAGATCATGACCATTAGTAATCTCTCCCGGAAGACGAAATGGCATGATGTAGACTGCATTCATATGGCCAAAATGGCTTCAGAAAAGGCTGTCTTGTCTGCCCTGAGCCATGCCTGGGTATTTTCTAAGAGTATTACTGTGTTGTAGTCTAAATCTACAAGTGATCACACTGATGTTTTCGATGGCATGGATGTTATGCTATTGATCAGTTCAATTCACTGGTGTGGGTATAGCTGCAACGACCTCAGGAAGTTTTGGTATATTAGAAGTAGAGATGAAAATACCCAGCTGCCAAGAAAAGCGAGAAAATCATGTCTCACTGAAAATCCTGAAGGTTTGCTGAGGGCTTCACTTTGACCAGAATTTGCATTAATCAGAGCTTAAGATATACTAATTATATAAATTTTATGCCTATATATATATATATATACTCTAAAAGACAGTGCAGAAAGAACCGTGCCTCGACTATACCACCCAAGGAGACCTTCCACTGTGCTTTTTGCAACTGGTCTTGCCTATCTCGCATTGGCCTTTTCAGCCATCAGCGCACTTGCAGTGAGCGTGGGGAAAGCCCTTCCCAAATCTTCGTCCGCAAAGCCAAGCCATGATGATGATGATATAGATGCAATATATTTTCCCCAAGATATTTGATCTGGGGGAAACAGGAGAGGGAGGGTATTTATCACCTCTTATCAAAGTAAAGATGTGCACGTTCTCAACTTCCTTTTTGGGGGAGCATGACGGTATGGCCAGTTTAGAAAATATGAATATTTTGCAAGCATCTGATAGCAAGATGAGAGAAATTACAAGGCCAGACAAGAGGGGACACAGCCAGAACAGCACCTGGCACTCTGAATACTCAAAATGTGCAGCAAAGTACATAAATAAATGTAACTATAAAAGTATTAAATGTCTAGACATCTTCTTTAGAGAGAATACCTGGTTCTTAATTTGACTCAGAAAAGAAGAGCATTTGCTCATATTTAAGCAGGTGTTTAACCTAAGTGCAGAACAAATGTTTATTAACACTGAGGAATCCATGATTTTAGTTTCTGTCATGCTCCTGGGTGAAACAAATAATTAAGAAATATTCTTCAACACATTTCAGTTAAGAAAATACTTGAGTTGGGACATTGGCATTATGCTGAGTTTGAATTGCATGTGAGAAGTCATGAATTACTTGAAAAGTCACTCTACCTGTCACCCTTGATGTAAGGTATGAGGGTCTGGTATAACAGGAGATTGCCTTGCAATGCTTACGTAGGACGCATTGTGTAGCTTCACAGCCAGCAGACGCCAAAGCCACACACCCTGACGTGCTGGTAATAGCTTTTCAAACAGGCACACGCACAAAGAGAGCTTAAAAGCCTCTCTCCCTCTCTGCTCTGACACAGACTCATTTTTCTAAAAACAGTCCTTGAGTGGCAGTAACTCTGGTCAATGACATTAACATAAAGAATTAAGAGTATAAAAATATTGTTCACAGAAATATGAGTTCCACTTATGCAATGGTACAGGATTAACTAGGTATTGCACCCCCAGCCAAGGTGTCTATTTCAGATGATCTTCCTCCTAGAAGAACACATATTCTAATTGGTTTAGATTTTTTTCCCTCTTTACATTGATAATTTCTGATGGATACTGAAATGGAAGCTGGGCCACGTCAAAATTACTTGCATTGTTCAAACTTCCCCATTACTGTAACGTGGTGAGTCCGGGTTTTCTGATTGCTTTCACAAACTGATAACGATTGATTGCTGCCTGAAGGGCTTGATGCATTTTGGTTGTAACACACAGGCAGGTGTAATGCTGCCAGAATTGCTGTGACATATCACTGAGGAAGAACGCAGGAGTGAATTTCTCACAACAATAGAGCCCAAAGGAAGATAAAAGACAGGGAGGAATTTTGGTGTTGTGCTCCTCTGAAAGCCTTTGATTTTTTTCCATGTTACCTGTGGGGACAAAATAGAGTACTGAAGAAGAAATCGAAGCTGCCTTTTGCCACTGTTTCCCCAGTGCTGGTCTAATAGTGTATATAGAATCATAGAATTATCTAGTTGGAAGAGACCTTTAAGATCATCGAGTCCAGCCATTCACCCTGCACTGCCAGGGGCCCTAATCCATGTCCCTCAGCACCACATCCACATGTCTTTTAAACACTTCCAGGGATAGAATCATCGGGTTGGAAGAGAATTTTAAGATCATCAAGCCAAATCATTCACCCTGCACTGCCAGAGGCCCTAATCCATGTCCCTCAGCACCACATCCACATGTCTTTTAAACACTTCCAGGGATGGGGATTCCACCACCTCCCTGGGCAGCCTGTTCTAATGTTTCACAACCCTCTCTGTAAAGAAATTTTTCCTGATATCCAACATAAATTTCACCTGGCACAACTTGAGGCCATTCCCTCTCGTCCCGTCATTCTTAACATGGGAGAAGAGACCGACCCCCACCTCACTACAACCTCCTTCAGGTAGTTATAGAGAGCAATAAGGTGTCCCCTGAGCCTCCTCTTCTCCAGGCTAAACATTCCCAGTTCCCTCACCCTCTCCTTGTAAGACAAGTTCTCCAGACCCTTTGCTAGTTTTGTTGCCCTTCTCTGAACCCGTTCCAGCACCTCAACGTCCTTCCTGAAGTGAGGGGCCCAAAACTGGACACAGTATTCAAGGTGTGGCCTCACCAGTGCTGAGTACAGGGGAACAATCCCTTCCCTGCTCCTGCTGGCCACGCTATTGCTGATACGAGCCAGGATGCCATTGACCTTCCTGGCCACCTGGGCACACTGCTGGCTCATGTTCAATTGGCTGTTGACCAACACCCCCAGGTCCTTTTCTGCTGGGCAGCTTTCCAGCCACTCCTCCCCAAGCCTGTAGCGTTGCAGGGGGTTGTTGAATTTCATACCATTGGCCTCAGCCCATCAATCCAGCCTGTCCAGATCCCTCTGTGAAGCCTCCTGACCCTCAGGCAGATCAATGCTACCTCCCAACTTAGTGTCATCTGCAAACTTGCTGAGGGTGCACCCAATCCCCTCATCCAGATCATTGATAAAGATGTTGAAAAGAACAGGCCCCAGCATTAATCAAAGCCACGGCATTAATCAAAGACCTTTCCTCATCTGCAGAGGGGCTCGTACAGCATGACCCAGTGCAGTACTAGCCATAAGTTCTGTTTGTAAGTGGGAGGTAATCAGGGAGGGAAGCGTTCAGCATCAAATCTGCATCTGCCAGTCTATTTTGTTTTGTGCCAGATGAGCTCTGCTGAGCCCTTATCCACCCATGAATCTTATATTGATGGTCCAGTATTGGGCCAAATCCCAAGTGTGGGATCGAATTTCTTGCCTCTGGCAAATTGCATCTGTTGGTACCAGCCCATCCACAGGAGCCTTTAAAAGCAAAAACACTTTACCATTTGACTTTTCAGGTTACCTGGACAGCTGTTTTACAAACCTTTTGGGACAAATTAAGGACAGTCATCTTACGAGCTGGATCCGGGTGGTATGCTGACAGTTGGGCTTGCTGAAATCCTGCTTGCATAAAGAAAGGAAATATTAAATGAGTAACTATTCCCAGTTTGAATGTTTTCCAAGTGCCATTGAAATCCACATAGAATACTGGGGGGAAATGCAGTGCTTTGTTTGGGAAGAGAGAAATAAAATCTCATTTTTTGATCTTATTATTATCGTAGCTGTGCATGCTTGGAACTTTAGGGACCATGTTCAGAAAATGTCTAGACTACATAGTCCCATTACAATATTAGTAGGAGTAAAAACAGTTATCGGGGTAGATTCATTGTAACAATATTTAGTTGTTGAATAGACATAAAATAGGTGGAGATAAAACAAATATATACTAAACATATTTATGTTATATAAATATAAAATATTTAATACAAAAATCTGTCATACTTCTCTGTGATTTTCTCTCACTGCCTGTTCTATAGAGAGACGAAGTCCCATTAAAGACTTGAATACTGTGTGAGAAAAAGTAATTTCTCATGATGGTTTGAAAGGAAAAAAAATTGTTTCATTGGAGGCAATATTTGAGATTGGAGGGCACCTTTATCTTAGCCATCTGGAATGCTATTCACCCTCATGGCAGCTACAGCATTTTCTGTATTACCTGAAATTTTATGTTTTCTGGTTTAAATTAATATATTTAGTTATATTAAAGAACAAGAATATAAAATTAAAAGCGTAACTTTGGTACATGCTTTTTCACAGTTTACTTCTTAGGTTTGTGTCCTCATAACTTCTTTCTCATCTCCACTTAACCACAATCTGCTGGCATGAGTTTTAATTTCTGCTAAAAATGCTTCTTTAATTAGTGACATTATTTAATTTCAGAATTGGCATTATCTAAGCAGTAGAGTATGGGAAGTGAGAATTTGATTCCTGTTGTGTATGTCTGCATTGAACTGTGCAGTTTTGTGAAGATACCTGAGCTACTTTGACACAATCCAAGCAATGTAACAATGTCAGCATGTTGCTGTGCCAGGTCTAATTAGCTTCACTACTTGTAAGGATCACGCACAACAGCTGTGTAGCGTCTGCAATTTCTCTTAATACATGGAAATTAATACCACCTTTTTTGGAGGCTAAAACTTCATTCAAAATTTCATATTCTGTGGTGATTTTTCAAGAATGAACATTTCTGTCTCGTTAAATATAGTATTTATTTTTGTGACTCTTCTCTTACAAGATGAGAGAACAAGGGATAAATTTAGCTGAGATATTCAGGCTAATATCATCACATGATCCTGAATTATTCAGTACACCTTTATCCAACACCACAGGGCTAGCCTGGGTATCACTAACACAGAACGAAGTTTCACAGTATAAACACTCTGTTAACACCCAGGAGGAGAAAACAGATGTGTCTTCCTAGGGTGGGGTAGCAAGTTCATGTTGGAGCTGGGAGGGAGCCCTGCTCCTGGACAGACACTACAATTCTGTGTCTCAGATGAAACGAGCTACACATTTTCAAAACCTTTACACCAAAATAAACAGCTGTGGAAAATTACTGATTATATTCTTTTTAACCAGATGGCTAAAGTATCCCCCTCTCCCTTCTGTTGTAAATGACACTCAGATTAATGACCGTACTTATTAAGAAACAAATTTTCATTCCTGTAAAATCATTACAGAAGATGTATAACAACATTTTGAATTAATTCAGTATCACCAAGGGTGGCATCAGTTTCCATGAACTAAAAGAAAAGTGCTGCTTTTACTCTTTTTTGTTCCATACTGTTACCTTTTTTTGTTTGTTTGGTTTGGTTTTTGGGGTTTTTTTGTTTCTTTGCTGTTTGAGAATAGAGGACTGATCTTGTTTTCCTCAATGCCATAGTTTAGAATTCAAAATAATTCACAGTTTTTGACAACATTTTTTACAGGAATGTCAGAATGAATCATCATCAATTAACGTGAAAAGTGACCTTGGAAAAAGCATTTGATTTTAGAAGAAAATTTTTATTTATTCATATTTACTTCTCATTATCAAGCTGGGTGGAAAGAGAGTCTTAGAATGAAATGACCATTAAATATTCCTAGGAAAACGCCTGTAATACTCCAGTCTAGAAATATATTTATAGGTCATTGATTTTGTGACCCTTGCATATATTGAGTAGTTTTCTTACTCGGATAGTATTCCTCCATATATTGCACACATTCATACTCTTTAAGAGGCACGAATTCATAGAATCATAGAATCATCTGGTTGGAAGAGATCTTTAAGATTATCAAGTCTAACCGTTCACCCTGCAGTGCCAGGGTCCCTAAACCATGTCCCTCAGTACCACATCCACACATCTCTTAAACACCTCCAGGGATGGGGACTCCACCACCTCCCTGGGCAGCCTGTTCCAATGCTTCACAACCCCCTGTGTAAAGAAGTTCTTCCTGATATCTAACCTACATCTCCCCTGGTGCAACTTAAGGCTATTTCCTCTCATCCAGTCACTTTTCACATGGGAGAAGACACCAACCCCCACCTCACTACAACCTCCTTTCAGGTAGTTGTAGAGAACAGTAAGGTCATCCCTGAGACTCCTTTTCTCCAAGCTAAACAACCCCAGTTCCTTCAGTTGCTCCTCATACGACTCACTCTCCAGACTCTTCACCAGCTTTGTTGCCATTCTTTGAACACACTCCAGCACCTCAACGTCCTTCTTGAAGTAAGGGGCCCAAAACTGGACACAGCACTCAAGGTGTGGCCTCACCAGTGGCGAGCGCAGGGGAACAATCACTTCCCTCATCTTGCTGGCCACATTATTTCTGATACAAGACAGGATGCTCTTGACCTTCTTGGCCACCTGCACACACTGCTGGGTAATACGCAGCCAGCTGTTAACCAGCACCCCCAGGTCCTTTTCCACTGGGCAGCTTTCCAACTGCTCTTCCCGAAGCCTGTGGTGTTGCAGGGGGTTGTTGTGACCCAAGTGCAGGACCTGACACTTGGCCTTATGAACTTCATACAATTGACCTCAGCCCATTGATCCAGCCTGTCCAGATCCCTCTGTAGAGACTCCCGACTGTCCAACACACCCACCCAACTTAGTGTCATCTGCGAACTTACTGAGGGTGCCCTTGATCCCCTCATCCAGATCATTGATAAAGATGTTAAAGAAGACAGGCTCTAATACTGAGCCCTGAGTATTTGTTTTGCCTCAAAACCAAAGTCCTAACTGAACAGTGCAACTGAGTATTACAGCTCGGCTGCTCTTGGTCTGTGACCATGGATAGGACTGAATGGCTTTTTTTTCTTCGACCACTTCGTTTCACCTCATCACAGTTGGGAAATGGGGTAAATATAGTGAACATAGAGAAGGATAAGAAATAGGGAAACGAAAAACAAAAGTAAATATTTTTCTAAGATAGATCGTGTACTGTGGTGAGCAAATCAGCAATCAGCTTTGATGCCTGACCTATGTGGAATGTGGGTAAGTCCTAACTTGCCCACTTCAGAAGCAGATGGAATCTGTTTAGCATTTACCCACTCTCTCCATGCACTTGCTCCTGCTCATGCATGAGTGTATGGATGGGAGCAGCAGCCCTTTTATGACTTTGTTTTCCCTCAGCTCCATCAAAGAAATAAAAAAGTTTTGATCTCCTTTCTCTCTAGGCAGCAGAAATAAAATACAGAAGAGTCTGGATAGAAGCAATGACTCCTAAGATTATTTCCGTTTCCTATTTCTTCACCAAACTCTATGGTTTCTGTACTATTGGACAAGAGACTGGTTTATGTGGGCTTCTCATTGCACTTAGAAATTAATTTTTGCCTCTTACATTATGTAACAAGACAATACTATGAATTTGTGAAGCGGCCTATATGAGTGTGATACCAAAAATACACCCTAACAAGTATCTGTAGGAATCTCTGTGTGACTATGAGTCATTGAGTCATACTTTTTCTTCATCCCACTACTTTCCTGAAAGGAAATGCCGCAATAAGTCTTCACTGCATTTGTTACAGCTAATGACAATTTATTATTGGCAATTAGTTAAAGATGGGGAAATCTATAACAAAGATGCAGTCTTTCATCCACATCTGTGTGTACACCTAGACATTAACTGCACAACTACAAAACGTAAATATATTATATAAAGTCAGAAACTAGTGAATCGCCTCAGTTAGTCTGTATCACCCGTAGATGCACCACATAGATTCACATAGATATATCATCCACAGAAGATATACTTTATCAGTTCATGCCTGCTTTTCTAGTAGATTTGTCAAGAAGATTCAGTAATCTAATTTAGGTTCTTTTTTTAAAAAAATGGGAAAGTCTATTTTAGATTATGTTAAATAGATCTTATAAAAGACTATTCAAATTATTCTCTGCTGTCATTACTCTGTGCTTGTAGGCATATTGACGTTGCCGTTAGCAGGACAAGTGGAACTTGACCTAACATATTTAAGATTTGTGTCATTACAGGCTTTTCCATGTCCTTTGATTTTTTTCCCCCCTATTACAGAGACTGCTCAATTATTCTATTCATTGAATCCTTATGAGTCAATTTTGACAAGAAAAATTCCTTATTAATATACTGCATATGATGTAGGAGAATTTATTCTTAAAGCAGACAGTTACTATACAGATCTGTCATTTCATTCATTTAAAATAAGGAAGTTAAGGCACATATTTTCTGTCTTCAGGCCTTGGATCTTAAAATATTTTAATGCAGGACTGTTTTTCTATTCTTAAGGAAATCACTTCAAGAAGGAGAGGAGGGGTGGAAAGCATCGCAGATTGTATAGGAAAATTAAATGTCTTGGGAGCTACAAGTAAATGTTATGCCTGCACCTTCCTTAAAAATTCTGTTATCTAGAGACGCGTAGAGAGAGCATCAAACATGAAAAAAACTTTAATACCAGGTAAGAGGGTTATGTTTGAAAACAGTCATCTAGTGTAAAATGGTGTTCTGTAACTGCTCAGAGACAATTCAGATGATCCACATTATTCTTCTCTCTGGGAGCAAACAGGTTATGAACTTCATCAGACACTGGTCTCACCCATGTACCTATTATCTTCACAGTGTCTAAAGGTGAAGACAAACACAATGGCACAGCAGAGTTAACCTGGTCTGAAATTAAGATGTTTTGAGGGCCTTGAGCAGAGACAATAAGGATATTTGTCTATACTCCCTCTAGAGAGGAAGTCTATACTTCCTTTCTAGAGAAGGAAAGGAGAAGAGTAGAAGCCTAGTCTCCTCCAGATCTTAATGTGGGGTAATGTCAAATTCTAAAGCCTGTCTGACTGCAAGTCTTAAATGTAAAGTTGGTAAAGATGAAAATGTCATAAAGTATTTTGTTCCTTGGATCTAAAGTGTTGGAAAGCCAGGATTTACCAAGATAAAACTTCAGAGAAACTACACATTCTACCCAAACTATCTTGAGCCACAAGACTAGAAAAAGCAGGAATTGCTTTGCCTTTAGAAGGGGGATATTTGTTTTGAAGGAAGGAGAGACCAAGCTCATGTAAAAATGCAAAAGTAAAACTGTAAAGAAAAGTAACCATAAAAAAAAATAAACAAACAAATGAATAATAAAAAAAAAAGAATATGGAATGAGAATAGAGGGCTGGGAATACGCAAGAAATTATTTTCTCTACTTTCTGCGGGCAGCTTATCAAAACCTTTTAGATGCAATAAATATCTACATCAGTACAATGGGTTGTATTCTCTGACCCTGAAGACAAGTGCCATAATACAGACCTTATCTGTACAGCTATTCTCTTTTTATTGATTCCATAGCAGTATTGAGTAGATGCAGGTTATAGCAATGCATGAAACTTTTTCCTGGTGTGGAAGATGCATAAGAGCCCACATAAGTCCGTTACTGTTCAAACATTTTTTGAAATTGTGTTTGTCTGAAATAGATCCAATTAGTGTTAGTTGAAGAAAATTATTTTGAACCCAGAATCTTTCCACTAGTGAAATAAAAAAACTAACTAAACTAAACTAAACTAAAATAAAATATAAAAGGGACTAAAAGAACAGACAAGTGGATTGTGATCACAAGTACCAGTTAAAACTCTGTGTCAGTAGCATAATTAAAATAGAATTTATCACCTTTCCTAAGAGGCTACATGTCGATATCAAGTTGAAATTCATAACCTAAAAGCCACAGAAGATCTACCTGAAGGACTGCTCTGACTGGCTTAACGTCTGGAAAGAGCAGCATAATGACACTTGAACAAGACAGTATCAAAGAAAATGTAACAGAAGTATTCGCTTCTTTACAACACTATTTCAGACATCCGACTCATATTGTCCTCATATTTTCCAGGGAATATGGTAATTTAAGAGAAGTTTATGCTATTCCAAAAGAAAACAAAACAAAGCAAAACAAAACAAAGCTGTATGTCAAAAAAAGAGAGACTTCTGTGAGTGTACACTAAACAATTTTAAGTCTTCCAGAGTGTTCTTTTTTTTTTTTTTGAGTAATTAACACTATCTCACTGAGAATAATTCATGTATTTATGTGTTTATTTAATTTATCTTTATTTCTGGTGATAACTCTGTGGAATAATCCTGGAATTCAGCTATTACAGAAATAAATTTTGAAGCGGAGAGTAAACATTTTTTTTTGCAGTACAGAATAGTTTAAATATCGTCTTTAAATATCTTCTAAATAGCTACCCTAATTAATGTTATTTAAAAATATATCCTCTTCATGTAATGCTTAGGATTCTGAACATGGTGTTTCATAGTGTTAACATCTATATTCTGGAAAGACATGCTGTGTTTTTCCAGAACTTAGACAAAAGGGCATTGAAAAGATGGGAAATGAATTTTGATTAATAGTTTTTCAGTACTGTCGAAGCCACACAGGTCAGAGGACATTTGTAGTCTTCTTCAAAGACAAAGGAAAGAATTTATGTCTTGTGGAGTTTATTATCAGAATGCTGAACTGTGACTGTTCTAGATAATCAAGATCAAGGAATGGTGTTAACATGTTTTCCCAGAGGAAACATACAATGCCACGCCACCCCAGTGCTGAGAAAACCTTTTAGAGATGCAGAATACTGTTTCTGCAATGTGAATCTAATATTTAATTTGACTGAAATAAAAGCATCATCTTCTGTTGGTTCCATCCAGATACTCTACTTCTGGAAGATGAGAATTCCTTGCCAGAGCACAGAAATTGTAACCTGTATCACCTTTTGTATATTTATGCATATATGTAGTATCAACTTAAGATTCTCGTGAATTTCTCCTGAAGCAAAATAACATACCTTAAGAGAAAAATAACTTGTCGCTGAATAAGGTAACAGTGTAGTTACTAAAGAACACAAACTGTTTGTTTTGGGTTTTCTTTAAGATAGGTCATTATAAAACACAAATCATGAAATTACCACCTAAAGTGTTCAAAATAAGGAAAATTCTGCTGTAGAGTACCCCTCTCCCATATTCTCAAAACATAACTAAAAACCTGCTTATTTTAAGTCAAGGCGCAGTCTCTTTCCTACACTGGCACATAAGTGAAATTATCCTGCATTATGTGCAGTGAAATTATCCAACTGCATTTATGTCCTCTCTTCTAGTAGTTCAAGCTGGTTAATACTAACAGTGAAGATGAATCCTCCATAAAAATACATATTTTTTCCCCTCTGATACTTCTTCTGAATGCAAGACAAACTTTTCAAATGGAAATGTTTTACTGGTTTGTGTTTCTAGGATGTTTCCTAGAAATTCAAGTCAGAAGGCACTTGAAATCTGAAAGAAGCACTTGCTGGAACATCTACAGAGATACCTCTTCTTCTAGACGTTCACCTGATGTTTTTTCTTTTCTTACTATTGAAAACCAGCTTGCTTTTCAAATAAATTGTGATCAAAAGTTGGTTCTGAAGAAGCATTTGAACAGACTGAAAGCATGCTCTGAGTCCACCTTTAATAAAAACCCAAATCCAAAATTACATTTTTTTCTAAAGGTAACTGTTTTGATTTTTCTAATTTGCTTATTATATATTCCTGTGAACTTCTTGCCAATTATTTCAAGGTACATCTATACTCCAGGGCATTGAAACAGCTCTGTATGGAAGTACAGTCAAATATAAAGATGATCAGGGGCAATCGATGACCCATAGCATTCATCTCCATGAAAAGTTTCCAAGTTTCTTTTCTGGGAAGCCACTGTATTTCTTTTATGTGGAACAAAACCTTTTTGTTCTGTTCATAATGTAAACTTTATATTTCAGATTTTATTCAGATAACAATGAATCCTCATCCTTTCTGCTCACCATAAATCTTTTTTTGTTTATAACTTTCTCTTCATTTGGGAGAGGTATCAATTCATTATTTGAGAAAGAGTAGAGGCTCATTAAAAAAAAGAAAGAAAGAAAGAAACCAAACTATGTTGTGTCTTTAATTTAAAAACTGCTTGAGGGCCCTATGGGGTATATTAAATCTGTCTCATTGCCATATATCTCAGTGTACATTTTGCTTGAAACCAGGTGTTTTGTATATTGAACTTTTTAACACTGCAGGGAGGTAAGTATTCACAGCTGGAGTTTTATGCTTCACACATTTTCATGTTTCAGAACAAGGAGCAACCCCTAGGAAAAACTCCTCCAGCATGAAAAGAAGCAGAACAAAGCGCTTCTGTATCTGGTGGCAGGACATGGATATGATGAAGTCACAGATCTAGGACTTGCATGTAAAATAGATGCTGATGTAGCTGAAAAAAAAGTTGGAAGCCATCGAAGTGTATAGATCTGCAGATCAATTGTAATCTATAAAGTTGTCGCTGTGGGAAAGGGGTGTAAAACAAATTCAAAGATGGACAGTTTCTGTAACATAGGAAAAATTTAAGAATGCTTGTACTTTTAAGTAATGTTTGAAAGCTGTCATGTTTACTGTGAGTCACTGGTTTAAGTTTTAGAACTTTGTACATGTGTATGTTATTACTTCATGTAACATTAATGTGTACAGAAAAATTCCGAAGGAATCTACCTTTTTGCAACGAGAATACTTTGAAAACATTTTTGACACTTAAAATATTACAAAATGAGTAAATTAATTTTCTAAAGTAGTAGTTTGATTTCCCAGAAGAAAATAAGCTTTATTTGCCCTCCACATGCAAGTTTGAAGTCGTTTATTTGATAACTGGTTTTCAGTTTTTAGCGAGATGGAGATGCTTTCAAAAGACTCAGCAACTACCTTGGTAACAAAAGAAACAAGCCATTTTGGGGGTTAGGCAGAGCATGTGTCTTCTACCCCACAAAATAAGACATTTCCACATTGTTTTTTTTACATATTTTTACATATTTTAACAACTTTATAATCCTTTACACTCATCAGCAAAGACAGTGATTAATTTCTTGCAAAGATTAAGAAGGTAAATATTTTTGTCTGTGTCATTTGTATTAAGAAAAACTTTCGGCAACACAAAAAACAATCTTGAGCCGTAGGCTGGCATTAACTGAAGGGTTATCATCCGTGGAATGATGAGAGGACCCACAGAAATGCCATTGTGTGAGTATGTGGGAGAGATGAACAACACACTCCAAATGTATTAAGAGTAAACACTACCCAATCTGATGGAAAACGAAATTAATGGACTGCTTAAAATTTCAAAGGATACAAAATAGTAAGTGCATATCAGTTATTAAAATTATTTAAATAATGGTGTGCCTGACCCTTGCTGAGGCCAGGAATGTTCCTATTTTAGTGCAAAACTAAATTTTAAAACATTTACTTCGAAGATTCTGTGTTTTCACCTTTCCTTCAGGCCTAAACCAAAGATTTCTGAAGTCTCTAAGAGTTATGCCAGGCCTTGTCTCTTAAGAGAAACCAGTATTTTGTCACTAGTATTTGTCACTAGTATTTGTCGCACTATATCTATGCCAGTTCTACTATGGAATTCCCTCTGGTGACAGTGATGCACAATTATTCTGCTCTTCTTGAATGATGCAGGCACAGTGGGAAGTGTGTGCAGTGCAGGAAGAGAGCAAGAACAATGTAAACACAATGATAAATAGTTATGTGTGGTCAATATTATTACTATTTCTGCCATGAGTAATTTATTACACGTAATATTTATACAACTGGCATTTTTAGAAATAGAAGCAGAAAGTGGAAAATAAACAAAATTATATTCTTATACAACAACAGGAGAGCAAACAAGGTATAAAATTAGCCTTGACTAGTTGATGTTATACTGGAGATAAATTTTGGTCCAGACAGAAAAAGACTTCAATGGCTTTGAAGCACCTTGCTGTATGCTTGGAGTTAATGAAAAACAGTAAAATGATGAATTAGGTGACTTCTTTGAATAACATTTTCAAAATAATAAAGACAAAGAACTTTCTTGGTGTTTTCATTGTTGAAGTTTTTTTATGATGCATGTTTTAAAGAAGCTTTTCTTCCATTTTTCCTATGAAAGGATTTTACACTAGGCTTATAACGAATGTAAGACGTTAATAAAATTCACTCATCTGATAGATTTTTCTATTCTACTTACGAGTAAAATCTCTGTCTTACAGTGGGTCATAGGGCGTTGGCCGCAAACGTGGGGTTATGGGCATTATTGTAACTCATGGGCACAAATCTCACCACTGTTTCTTTACCTGCTTCTGGTTTAGAAAATGGCTATTTACTATCTAGCCTCAACGGTGCTCCTTGAACAAAGACTGTGTAAGATTTTTTTGGAGGAGTACATGTGCATATATATGCATATATGTGCCTGTGTTTGTGTGTGTGCATTGGGGAGTGTCAAAGGGAATAAATTTCATCTAGAATGAAGTTATTTGTGTTGTAATTGTTTAGTGTTATCATCATCTATCATTCTTTACCCAAGCACAGACTTCTATATATTTACCTGAATACATGTTTGTCTGAACAAAGAGTGCATGAGCAGACACTGGTTAATTTATGGAGAGGTCTGAACTACTGTGTGATTTCAGATATATGGATTTAAATCCAGAATAATTGCATTGGCTTCAGATGACTTATTCTTGACTGACTCTACTGTAAGTGAGGGTAGCAACTAGTCCGAAAACTTTTGACAGCAATTTATTATTCCAAAGTGACATATCTTACAGTGATTGTCCTTTTAAAAATATGTGTAGTCTGATTCATCGCCCTTTTAAAACTGTTCTTAGGATCTAAATCCCCAATGCAGATTTCAGTAAGCAAGTTGTGAGGAAGTAGTAATAATGAGCTCGAATGTACCTGAAACTGTGGTGAATTATATTTGACTGATTCGAGTAAACTAGACTCTTGAAACAGCAATACTCACTGATGGATACTCAACCATATTCATAACAGTAAATAAAACTGCTTCTTTTTGACAGGTTCAGCTCATTAAATCTGCAGTGGTCATGTTCCTACAGCAGAAATGATAGTCTGTGTAACAATTACCAATTACTTTGGTAAACATAGTGGGTCAGTACAAAAGAACAGCCTCATTTGCATAAGACAATGAAACATTTCCCCAGCACCTGATCCAGAGAGCTCTACATGTGGTTTTCTGAACAATAAAGTGAGTGAACAGTGTGCGGAGCACCATTTATTAGAACATTACACATTTTCTGTTTAAATCTCCAGACATAAGAACTACTGTCAATCAGCTTCCACTGAGTAAGATCTTACCCAGAGAAAATGTCTAGAGTGCTAAAATCTTTATCAACTATTTTTGTACATGTAGAGATGACTCCAGATCTGCCTGTACGAATTTTGGATGTTAGCCATACTTATGTAGTTACTTTAACTGCCAACATTTAATTTTCCTTTAGCTTTATACAGAAAGAGAAAGAAGAAGGGTGGGGGTCTGTGGAAAATGAGAGACCTGAATACTTTTAAAAGATAAATACATTTAAAAATTCAAAGATGGTGCTAATTATAAAGAATTATAATTGTAATCCATTTTGGGAGCACCATGCTTGTTCCTCTGATAATTTGTGTCACCTCATTTGGAGATTGTTTAAATTTCAGCTGCAGTTTCTTTGTTTAACTGGATTTTTTATGCCTACTTCAGTTTCTGGGAAATAAGTAACATGCATAGTTTAGAGGGAGAGCCTGACTCCTTTGTATCATTGTGTTCCTGGAATTTAGGATTTCCATTTCTGAATAAGGCATATTTCACCCCTGGAGAAATCACTATAGCTGAATGGCATTGCCTGATAATGGCCAGAAAGACAGAATTTTAATAAGCATCAAACTGCATCTCTAAAATAACTTAGTGTGAAGTTTTACATATGTTTACAGTGTTCATTACCCTGCATACAAATTTCAAAACAAGGCAGACTGTTTACAATGTATGTAATCAGCTTGGTGTCTTGTAAGTGGAGTACTCCAAGGAATGAAACAATGAAAGCACCCAACAGAAGGGCCCTTCAAGTTAATCTGTTAACTACAGTTTGTACCAGACCTTGGTAGGAATAGGAGGCCCCTGACTAATCTTTTGACTTGGCTAAGTGGTTCTGGGCACAGAGTTTACAATAAAATAATCAAAGCTCAAGGGGCCCTTCAAAACAATATATATTCAATACTCAATCTCCTTATTAAAGAGTGGAGATCAACACTACATTTTAATGTTTTCCTGTTTGCATATGATTTCTTCTTTTTATAAATTAGTCAGTGATGCAATGAAGATGATTATTGCACTGATTATTATAATAATTAGACATTTGTTAGGTATGTACTGATCCTGTAACTTAATCCTTTATTGTTGTTTTATCTCATAATGGTTGGAAATCTAAAATCAGTCCTCTGAGTTTTACCATTTGTTGGAAAAATATTTATTAAAAAATGCTAAAAATGTAATTTACTTCAAATGAGCTCTTTTTTCTGTGGCAGACGTAATAAGAAAGGCAGATTGATAAACCCCAGAGGAATAGTGCAGTTGGGTAATATGTTATGCATACATAGCAGTCACACAGATATTATGGCTACTCTATTTGATAGAATTATTTAATCAATAATTTGAATTATCTTAACTTTATGTTCAAGAGCATAGAACCTCTGCCTTTATTTCTGAGGGCAAAATTTGAAATTATGTTGTCAGAGGTGACAATATGACAGCATATGATAATCCAACAATTAAGGGTTTTGGTTACAACCTGCACTCAGGTGGCTGAAATAGCTCTGTGTGCATTTCCAGCCAGATCAAAAAAAAAAAAAAGGGTATTTTTTTAAAGTAATGTTGAAAACGTCTTTCATATACCTCTCCTTTCTTATAAACAGAAAATTACAGGCCAAAACCTCTGCTTCTGAAAATTAACCTATGTATGCCGGTGTCAATGGGATTCTATTGATTTATGCTGGCTGGTGATCTGTGCCAGTGCCTGTTATAACCATAGTTACAATATGCTTTGCTGTAATCATAACAGACAGTATTTGTTCAATTAAGTCAACATCTGGTGCAATGCAATGACTTGGAGTGGTAATTAAGTCTCTTTTTTTTTCTAAAGCTCTATTAGACTGCTTTCTGCCTTAAAAATACAGTGACAGGGATGGTTATGCTATAAATGTAACTTACTTGTTTTTTGCAGATTCTTATTGAAAATATAACTGCTCTCCATGTTTGCTTGCTTTGCCTTGCAAAATGTGTTATAATGTACCATTGCCTTCAGCTGTCTTGGACAGGGAACCTTCATGTTTCTCTTGTGAGACTTCATGGAAACAAAGTCCACAATGCCATGAAGGCTATTCTACTCAATAGGTTACATGTTATTTCCATGTAAAACGGCTAAGGACAGCCAAGGTTTTTCTTTTTGTGACCCAGCAATATTGATATGTATGGAACAGAGGTGTCTTTCTTTTTCAGCAGCCTGTACTGTGCATTATCAGCTGTTGCAGTAAAAGTGAGAAAGTTTTCCATTTATTGCTTAATTACAATTTATGGTTTATGAATTTCTATTTAGGTGTGGAGGTTTTAGAAGCTTAGAAATGATCACTCTTACAGAGGCGCTGAAACTGTTAATTGCAATGTGTTTGAAATCATCTTTATTGGTGTGATTACTTTATCAGGAAAGCAGTCCAGTGCACCATTGTCTCACTAGGCCATTTTCCTACCAGCACAAAATTAAACTACAGTGCTCTAGATATTTCCATACTCGTGTCAAAATTATACCTTTAGATTTTCACCAAAATAAATAGAGGGTCAGCTTTATCAATAGCATTGACACAGACTGTAAAATGCATGGAAAGAGAGACTAGAATTTGAACAACCCAAGAAAAAAGTAGACAAGGTGGGCGACTGCAAGAGGATTTGGGCAAAAAATATACAGTGTAGGACTGCATTATCTCTTTTACAGGCCTCCTACACTTGCAGCTGTTGCACCAAAGAGCTGATGTCAGTAAGACTTTAATTACCTTTCAAATACCCTGTATCTTTTTTTTTTCTTTCAGACTGGAAATCACTCTCCGCTTCAGTAAGATATAGTTTACATTGCCTTAATGAATAAATAACCATAAATTGCAGCCGCCACATGATTTTCCTTTCAGAATAGAGCAGGGAGAAAAAAACACTCCTAAATAAGTCATGCAGCAGTCTAAAATTTAAAACACTTAGTCATACTTTAAGGCCTTTAAGTGGACATTTTTTATTTCTAGTCTTGAATCACTACACAAAATTTAAAGATAATTTCGAGTATCCCTTCTTGCTTGCTACTTCCAAGAGAAAGTGTGACTTCTAATACCAAACACAGCTTTTTCTTGATTAGACCATTTTCTTGTCTCCCCTGGTATTCCTTCCATATGATTTTGTCACCCTATATTTCTTAATGTTTATCCTCTGATTTTCTTTCCTCTCATCCAGAGATATTCTATGGTATTCCCTTCATATTTCCCTTTCAACTTCACAGAAACTTCTGGTTCACCCACTAAAATTCTAGCAGTCACATGTCCCTCTGAAGTCCTTCGTGCCTGGAAAGATTATTGTTTTCCTCTCATATGCCTCCTAATTAACTCTTGAATATCCTTGCTGGCTCTTCCTTTCAACCCTAGTTATGACATAATTTCTGTAATCAGAGGAAAATTAGCAGAAGAAAGACAATGCTGTATTTCTGAAATTCAATGCAAAAAAAAATTCAGCAGTCATCTGTACACTATCTAGTGCTGGTTGTAGCATTGTTCAAGAAATCAGAATATAACTAAAGTACCTTGGTTTAAGATACTTTTTTGCTTAAGGAATATGATTTTTTTATACAAGTAATATCTCTTTACATTTCAGTATTGTTTTTCCTATAACAAGTATATGTACTTTTAAAAATCTGTGCAGCATACACCACAGAACAACTGTATTTTATTTCAGGTTACCAGCAATGTAATGAAAATCACTATTAGCAAGTATACCTATGGTTAGTAAAATGAATATTAATGACTATATATCAAACTATTATGCATTACTGTGAGCAATCAGTAGTTTAGTGGCAATCAATAATATGGTGTCAATTAATAATAGTATGAATTGATACCGTACAAGCAATAAGAGCAACAACTGAGGAGTTATATGCTATTAAAGATCACTACACTTTGTCATTAACAAAGAAATCTCATCAACAATATATAGAAGATATACTTTATGTAGATTGACTGAAGTAGACAAACCATCCCAAAATGGAGGCTCAAACCAATCCTAGAGTGAGAGACCCAGCCATCCTCCAAAGAAGTGAGGACAGAACAATAGACAATAGACAGAGTCTCACTTCATAAATAATCCACGTCACAGAGTCTGGAGTCAGTCAGGGATCCCAGCCAGGAAGTTCTCAGAGATAATTTTGGAAAAATTTTGGAAAAAATGTCTTTTCTGTCACAGAGACATAGGACAGTGTAGGTCGTCCTACTTTGAGTATCCAATACATGCTGTTAATTTCTATTTTTTAACTGCAACAGATAATAAATTTAATGTTTTCTGTTCTTTGAGAGAAATTTTATTTTTGTGGACTGTTTTCCAGCTTCTCACGTGATAAATTTTCGTTACAATCCCTTGTGTTTTCACTTAGTGGTGGCATGTCTGGACGTGTCTGGGTTTTAGGTACACCCATCTACACTTCAAAGATGCCAGCTGCACTTTTCAAGGCTGTTTCTGGTTCACAGCGCTAGTTCTCAGGATCACAGTTACCAGCAGGCAGGCAGGCCTTTCTCTGTCACTATTTTTCAGCAGACTATTTCT
Organism: Buceros rhinoceros silvestris; assembly: GCF_000710305.1. NCBI lineage: Eukaryota > Metazoa > Chordata > Aves > Bucerotiformes > Bucerotidae > Buceros > Buceros rhinoceros. The sequence continues at coordinate 275 of NW_010402828.1, read as the reverse complement.
TTTGCTCTGTAATTTTCCAATTCTAACCAGGCCACCTTCATGGCTACTTGCATCACTATAGCCAACTTTTTATTTCCTGATGGAGTATATTTTAGTGGCACCCAAAGCTCCAATAGTCTATTTAATCCTGGGTATTTTCTTAATGCCTATTTCTCTGTAGAAAGTAAAGCATTCAAGAGACTTGATCTCCTCCCCTTTTGAGCTCTTGAAGGGTTCAAGCGCCACATGAAGTAAGGATACCTCCAGAAAGACATGATAAAAGAATATCTGCTATT
>NW_010402827.1:42799-43306 GCF_000710305.1 Buceros rhinoceros silvestris | reverse complement strand
GGGGGTGGGAGGGAGGCGCCTTGATACTCTGGTATGCTACCTTCTGCAATTTGCGTTTGCCTTTTCCAATGTCTTGTTGCATGACCCAGAGAAAAGAGTTGCATTCTGTATCTAGTGGTCCGTGAGTGGGAAGGAATTTTACCATCGGTGGGTAGCAGCCTTAGAGAATGTAAAGCTTATGATCAAGAGGAAAATTACTTGAATCAAAAAAAAAAGGTACAATTGTGTATAAACATCTCCAGCAGGAAGCTCATCAAATTTTGGTATGACAAACAGAAAGTAGATTAAACTCAAACTGATATAATCAAATGTCTTGTTACAAAGGATCCCTGAAATAATATTACCAGCCCTCCATATTTGTAGTGAAACACTTCCATTTCTTCTGGACATTTGGTTCAATGCCAAGCAGCTTCCAACTGGATCACCGCACATGAACATGGTTGCTTAGGAAGTTCAAACTTTCAAATCAAAGCACTCTCAGAGAAAGCTGTGTCCTCCGCTAGCACA
>NW_010402827.1:37826-42725 GCF_000710305.1 Buceros rhinoceros silvestris | reverse complement strand
CAGGAATCTGAACAGCAAGTGGAGCAGTGTTTGTGTTCCTTTCAGTGACTTTGGATTGTTTCTCAGGCTTTTAAAATTGCATCCTTAAAGAAAGGTTCCATATACCGTTGCTACATTAAAAACTGAGCTTCATGATTAATCGTCTCCTGCCACTGAAAACGGTTTTCCACATCAATACATGTACAAACAAGCAGGCTGTATCACTAAAGATCAGCAAAGTTATGCTAAATCTGTTTAATAACCAGGTACTTTAATTCACTGTGAAAACGTGTAAAAGTAACGGTAAAATGGCAAAAGTCATTACTAAACCTGTGAGCTTGAGACAGTTACTGAAAACTGATGACACTATTGCTGAGCGTTTAAAAGTTAACCTGGCAAGATTTACTACTACATTGGAGTAGGGTATGAGAATGAAAATACTGTTGCTAACAGTAACAACGACTAAATAGTCTGTCTCTCTAGATCAAAGCCATCTTCTAACAATGCAATATGAACTCCTTGGTCTTCCCCCTGCACTCATTACTCAAGGAAATGGAGATAAAGTCAATAAAAAATTACCTGGGTATGCTTTCTACCAGTCATTGCTATGGTGTTGCTTAGAAAAATAACATTAATGAAAAGGTCAAAAAATCATAGCATCTCTCCTACAGGCAGGTAAATAATCATGATGCTTAGGAATTAAATAGGTTTTCTCACCTGTATTTATTCCCCGCCATTAGGCTTCAGAACCCCTTTTCTGAGGTAAGTTGACTGATTCCACTGTGTTATGTAGCACTGAAAAGGTTGTATAGACTTATGCAATAGTTGTGAATAAATTATTAAAAAAATGCCATAGCATTAGTACTGCTTCCTGTCTATATTTTAAGGTCGGGTTACTTTTATATAATTTCCATGAGTGTTTCAGTAAGCCAAGGACCTTTCTGACTTCTCATATCCATTCTAGTAAGTTTAAACCAGAACTTCTTTCAGTGTGATTGACACAGGAACATGTTTTTCAGCACTATTTTTTTAGAGTATATATGTATCATGTTCAGTCCTGACAAGGAAAAAGATTAAGATTATGGGAAGGACCTTGTAAGGGTTTCCAGTATTTTTTACATTGCTTCACTGATCTAATTGCACCCCTTTCTTTGGGATATAATAGGTGCTGATTCAAAATCTGACATGTACATTGCCTCAGAGCGGAAAGAACATGTATTTAGTCCTATCTAGAGACCAGAAAGCCTACTGAAAGTCATCAGCCTTTGAAGAAGAGAAGAAAATTTGAAGTTTTCCCTTAACAAGAGGGCCATGTACAAAGTCCTGGTCAGAGAAAATGCTGGAAAATGCTACAATATCATCTTTCCCATCTTATCTCCACATGAAAACTTCTCAGAGAGATAGGAGCTTTTGACTTGTGGCCAAGAATAAAAAGTGCCTGGGAAACAGAGAAATATGATCTGTCTTCCAAGGAAATAAAGGAAAAGAGTGTGTTTATTTATAAGCTAATCATCTACTTGTGATACAGACAGTGTACCAAATTAAAATTAGTTTAAATCTAAGGGATTAAGTTATTCTTAATTTTTCGGAAGCATTGCATCGATTGCTCTATTTCTGTGAACTTCTGAGCTGTGTTTTAATTTGTCTATGGACATAACAAAGCTGTAAGGGAGGACTGCCTTTTGTCTTGGCTTGTTATTTGTTAGATTCTTTCCTGGCTATGGTTATTGCCTGTGGCACATAATACAGCCTTGTCTTTCTTCAAGACAGAAAGTTTTCCTTTCATTACATACTGAGATTAATGTAGCAGTGTGGAAAACAGAAATTTGTAGAGATATAAAAAAAAAACAAACAACCCTCTAGCCACAGAAATCTTAAGATAGTATCAGTCAGTGCTATGAAAATAAAGACTTATACTAGGATCCACTACTGTTCAAATCCATTTAATTCAAGGACTCTGTGTGCAAGTTGGTGGCAACAGACATGCCCTGTCTTACAGTGCAGGTCATTTGGATCAGGAACCATATTTACCCACATTTTGCCTATTTTACTAAAAATCAAGAAAATCTTACATATAACTAACAGACTAGTAATACAAATGTTGCTGTGTATGTACCTTAATAATCATTATAAACAAACATTTTTAAAAGACTTGGCTGAAAGTGTATTACTGACAACTACGCCACATTACCACTTTGCAATACATCGTAATTTTACTACAGTCATATTACACGTCTCTCTGCCACACAAAATTCACAGCTTTTCAGCCTATTCTCACTGAAATTTGCCAGATATTTTGAGTATGCCACTGGATTTCAGTTCTGCTTCCTTTGTATCTTGGTTATGACATCCACTGAAAATAACAATCACCTCAAAGACATTTAAAAGCAGATCTCCATCACTCTTCAATCATCGATTTTGCTAGCTACCCCGACTGCAAGCGTAGCTGTGTGGCGTATTGAGGCACGATCCCCAGCCGCCGATCCCGGGTCCCACCCGCAGGTAATGGACTGACAGAGATTCGGCGATCCAAAGACCCTTTATTAGTGGCAAAGCAAGCTTTATATACTCTCTGTTACAAAGCATTAATATGCATTATGTGACAATATGTCTATCATCACGCGACCATCACGCGAAGATACGTCAACCTTTACACGACCATCACACGAAGTTTTAACAAGCTTCTAAAGAAAAGCAATTTCCATTATCTTATCCATGCAGTTCCATTCCCTTAGTACCCAAGGCCGAACCATCACAGTTGTTGCAACTGTTCCTAGAGCACGATGGTGTTCTCTGTATCTGTTCACAAACTCCAAGGCTCATGGCTCATTAAAGCAATAACATCATGGCCTTCTTCTAACGATACATCACCAGCTACCCCCACATAGCTGTATGTCAAAACTGATGTTGATGGTTCTAGGGGTCAATTACCAGTTCAAGCACGAGCCTGAAGAACTGGATGGTATTAGTATTATATATCAGCTAACGTAAACAGTGGAGGCATCAAGGACTCATTTTGTTTTGCATTGCTTTGATTCTACTTAACAAGATGTTTAAAGAATAAGAACTACAGAATAAGCAGCAGGTGTTATGCAAAGAGGGAATTTTCTTTTCACTGCTACAAAACTCTGCCACCTTTTGATGGCAGGGCATGAAATTACTTTGACTGCAATTAAGCAGCTGTGAGTAGAGCAACACAATTTCTCTATGCACCTAGCTGTGTCTTTTTAATTTGTCCATGTAAATGAAATGGCTAACTTTTTTATTATGTATCTTCTTTCTTGAAGTTACAGGAGTTTAGGGGTTTATGGGGGAGGTTCTTTTTAAACTAGATCATACTACTTCTATAAGAGATAGCTTGTTCTCTTTGCTTGGTGGAAGTACATGACACTTAGTAAATTGAATGCTCAGTAGGAAGTGTCAAGGAGCTGCATCATCACAGTAGGAGACTACAAGAAGTCTTCTTCCTGTATGAGAAAACTGTATCATTTGAGCTCCAGGGTGAGGCGAGTAACGTTTTCCACAGCAGAAAGAAATGAAGCTTTCAGGCTCATGGCAGTTTTAGTTCAACTTCTTTTCTGTGAACACTAATTTATTTACTTTTTTCTTCTGGATGCTTTGGAAGTACCTTAAAACCAAAGAAGGAATTCTTTATCCTGTCTTTTTAATATTTTCAAGTATCTCAGATCACTGTGACTACTGACAGTTGCATGACTGTCCATGTCACTGAGGTCTTTAAGTGTGTTATGAGTTACTTCTCCATTTTCTGACTGTGTTGGAGTCATTGGACACTCTAGTTACCTCCAAACACTAGATGTGCACAAGCCAGTAACATTCTCAGAAAAGACTTCATTTCTGGCTTGGAAAGCTAATGTCCCTGTATCTACTTTGGTTAAAGTCCCTTCCAGACACAGATGTTCTCCTTCCTTATTTCTTACCATGTAACACGCCCTTGTCCAAAGTCACTAGCTTCTCTGCTCTAGTAATGAAGTCACATTCATCTGTCTTTTTGATGCGGTGTTTGCCGTCGCTTAAGGTGCTGCAAAGTAAAAAAAAAAAAAAGACATTGGATTTTCTCTCCTTCCATGAGCTTCTGTTGAGATACTTACTCTAAACCATTCTTTCTACTTTCACCTCTGCAAGCGGGTAAGTATCCCATAGGAAGGAATACCTAACGTGGTGGTACTTGACTCTGACAGGATTCCCTGCATAATAGCACAGGCAGATTAAAAAAGGAGGCTGCAGAATTAATCTTCTTTCACCTCTTCAAACACGATCTTGTCTCAAGGAAGATGAATTCTATACACAATTGCTTGTGGTTCATCACTCATTTCCTGGTTCATTCAATAGAGAACTAAGGACCATAGAAAAAAAGGAAAGAAAAAAAACCCCTGAACACTTCAGAAATTCAGTATTTGGTGTGAGAGAGTGCCAAATATATATGAAAAAAAGGGAGAGGTGCTTAAGTGCATTATAATTTGAATGTATGATTTTTTTAAAATTTTATTTCTCTCTGTGTTTTATCAAAGGACAGTAGTCTTTTTTCACAGTGATGAATGTGTGGTTTTAGCCATAAAATACTCCTTAAATCTTTAGTGTGAAATATTAAGCTGTTTTAGGGATTTATAGGTTTCTTCAGAATGTCATCAGCAGTGTTTATAAATGGGAAAAAAATGAAGAGGAAACATAATTTAAATTGAGTCCCTCTACAAATTAAAAATGTTTGTTATTGCTGCAATATACAACAAAATATTATCAGACATATGGTATTGTTATGTGAACCATATGCCTGCATCTCTTGCAGAACATATGGTAAGAGTTTAAAATAAGCAGCACTGTAAAACTATGACAAGCTTTAAAAATAAATAATTTATAACAAACAAACTTTTAATTTTTTTTTAATAAACCAGGTATTTGCAG
>NW_010402827.1:25611-37718 GCF_000710305.1 Buceros rhinoceros silvestris | reverse complement strand
AAGAGTGCCTCTTGTCAGTTTGGCTGCTTCTATCTCCACTGGGATGGTTGAAAATATTTCATGTCATAGCCAAAATGTAAGGAAATATGTTTTCCCGAAGAAAAACCCTGATGTTCTAAACAACAGTGGATAGTGTGTCTAAGTACCATTATGTGTTACTAAACAGGTTGGAAAGCATTTTGCTCTGTGTCATGGACTCCTGTTTTGAAACACAATCCCTCTATAGAAAAGTAAGCTGGGCAAAACTGTAAACTAATCTACTATTGCTTCACCTTTAAACTCCTCTAGAAAAGACTTGTTCCTTTAGAAGCGGGAAGATTTTAAAGGAGATCAAAAAGGGACAAGTCCTTTTCTTCCCATCTTCTTTGTCAACAAGTCACTGCTGTGATGAAAAGCCTCATCACATACAGGCTCATATAGTGTTCCTATCACCACGGCACCTTATATTAGTAACATTGCTTCTTATATTTCCAGTTACATGTACTGATATAAAATCTCTTTTGTTGTGATTACATTTGTTCAGCTAAGATTTTATTAGCATTTAAACTCCATCGCCACTCTTCACAAAATAGGTAGTTAATAATGTAAAAAACAGGCAAACAAATAAAAATCTTACTACATTGCTTAATAAGCTACCTGATATTTTTGACATTTTCAAAAAGAAGGATCTTCCAACTTCAGTGCAACTATGTACCATTTGTTTCTACTTGTTTCTTGTTTATTATACAGTTGTCAGGATTTTCATTCTCACTCTATCCTTATTTCTCTCTTTGCCTTTCTCCTAGATTCTCTAGTATCGTTACAGGAAAATATTGATAAATGAGACTTGCCATTAAGGGGAAGCAATCTGCAGCTGAGAGAAAAGTTATAATGGTGCTTTGAATTATTAGAAGGCACTGATTCTTTCGAAATATAAATGCATGTAACTTTGTGAAGGAGTGCAAAACTATTTGGTTTTTGTCCCTTGTTGTATCTTTCTGAGTTTCAGTGTTTAGGAGTAAGGTTGGACAGCTCACAGCCTGTTCTGTTTGTAGGTCAAATGAAAGAATAGAAGAGAATGTTTTGGACTAACACATATTTCATTTAATTTTTATTCTTCTATTAAAACCACCTAATGTTTTTTGCTTTATCTAAATTGATACATTTTAGAATGTAATATTGTTTTTAATTTTTTTTTTCCAGAATTGTACCTTTTCTAAGTTCATAGCTCAGGAAATCAACAGGAATTCAGAACTCTTTCTCCACCACTAAATGTGTTTATTAGGTATGTTTTTTTAACAAAAAGAGGTTATTCCAAACATTGCATTTATCCATGTGTAAGAAATCACATGGTATAATATTATCCTTTCAATCCACTCCTGTCACTTCTCAGTTTTCTCAATCCAGACTTCTCTTTGACTCAAAGATTCTTCCAAGTTTATTCCTGGTTGAAACTTAGTCTGGTTCTTCTACTCCAGAACACCTCAGCTATATTATTTTATCTGTGTTTTCTTTATTTCAGAAATTCTCTATTCAGTCAAATCCTGTAGTTGTGCTTCTTGTAGCATTGCTTGTAGTTAGGTTCCACTGCAAAGTCACTGAAATGAAAATCTTTTAAACGCCTCTCACAGGTCTTGGTAAAGGTCATAAACATAAATTTTTGGGAAAAAGCATGCAGAATTCTGCATGGAGTGCTTAGATTTTATAAGAGAAGGCATGTAGACTGCTTTCTCCACTCCCCACTATATAAAAAGAGTAGTTGTAAAGGCATGTGTCTTTCTGTGGAAAAGAGGGGAAAAATTGATGAGAATTAAAAGACATGTTCTTAGCAAAACCTTACCGGATCTTCAAAAATTGCTCAAAGCATGTAGGGTGCTTTTTTCAGAATTTTTTTCCTGATCTATATAAATTGAAATGTAAAGTTGTCAGAAATCTGCTAAGAAATATGGAGTCAACTTCTTAATCCCCATTCCTAGATATCTGCTCTTAATATGTTTGTAGAAAATGGTTCGATATTTTGGCACTTTTCCATTAACACTATCAGTATTAGGAGTAGCTGACACCAAAGTGTCACTTCAAAATTCTCATGGAAGTGAAAATACACTCATTCCATATGCATATGTTGAACTGCAATGTCTATTTACTGTTTGGTCCAGTGACAATCGCAGCATTATAACTCCACTTGCAATTACAGGCACAACATGGTCAGGATAAATATTGATGAATGAGAATGAATTGAAGGGGGAAAGGCAGCTTGGGTGTCATCCAGGAAGGATATGCATATGAGGATGACTTTGTGGAAAGGGCATCTGAAGAAAAGGATTTTTAATTTGCTTTTCAGTGAAAGTTAAGAAAAAGAAACCTCTCTTCCTCCTTGGGTGTGCGGGTAGATGGGTGCCTATCACATCAGCAGGCTCTGCCAATCTGATGATAGAAAAATTATAGCCCTAAAACCTTCAGCAATTCAGCAAGGTGAGATAAAGGTTTTCTTCTGTATTGTAGTTCTCCAGAAAAAGAGCTTAAGTTAAAATTTCAAGTGAAATGCATTGCCCTGTGCTGTGTTATGGCATATAGCATCTGCAATCACACCGGACTATGTTTCACATTGGGGTGCATGTGTTACTGTTCTAGTCTCCTCACACTAGAAAGTGACATAACATGTTGGCAATTTGAATCAAGAGGGGGACCATTTTTAGAGATTACATTTATGGGAAGTGAGCTGTCAAATCAGACTACTTTTTCTAATTGTGGTCTGATATCAGCATAATGCCTGTAAGCCTGAAAAACTACAGAATTACTTGCCCATCAGGGAACTGTCTTTGTCAAGTGAGGGTAGGAATGTTTTGGGGTTTTTTGTGGGGTTTTTTTTAGGTATTACTGCTTTTATTCAGGGATTTAATGAAAATCTTAAAACAAGGAAATTATTTTCTCCATAATTTTCACTATCTTTTAGCATCCCACCACCATGAGAAAAATACAGTTGTAATTCCTATTTTATTGGAAGCCTAAGTAATACTTTAAATACTTTCAAACATTATCTTGTCTCTGCAAGAACAGGAACATTGTCTTCACACAACACCTATCCTTCTCTTCCTGAATTTCTAACAGAAGCAAACTGGACCTGGGAAAACTCCTGCAAGTTCCTTTAAGGTTCTTTGGTCAGAAAGCAAAGAATTAGGTTAAGTATTTGAGTTTGTAATGGAAATAGAAGTGTCCAATTGCCATCTATTTTTACAACTCACCACCCTCTTATTTCAGTTTGTCTACACTTCCTTCCTACCCAGAAAGAAGAAACCATGTTTGATAGCCTATTTGACTTAAGTAAAAACAAGAACAGAGCTGACATGAAGTGCCCATGCATTAAGAAAGAAATAACCTTCTTCTGTGAGGTGCTCACCTCTGTGGATAACTATGAGAACTGGACACATCAGTGTATCACATCTTTACCCCCATGGTTATACAGCATCACTTCCTTCCATTCAATGACCTGGCCTGCTGAATGCGTCTTGAGAAATACAGAGTATTACTGTTCCGCATATCATGAAAGCTCTATTGCAAAATTGTTGTTATAGGAAGCTGTTAATACTCCAAAAGCATATTATGTAATTATGCAAGAATTTGTGGCACAGACTCGTTGGTTATAACTGTTGCTGAAGAGTAAGATGATCCCTTTTTTTTCGCTCCACCTCCTTCACCTAGGTAATGATCTCATATTCTTTTACCTATCCTTCCACTGCTTTCAGTTAAAGTTTTCTGTAATTTTGAGAGGATTAGAAAGATTTGCCCGTGCCTGGGTGGGTTAGACTTGCCTTCCAAATAACTTATGACATCACACGGGAAGACACTGGATTATGTAAAATCTTCCCCAAAAGTGCTCTAATCTGAAATAATGGGAGAGGAAAGATAAACAGCTGGTGATTTCTGGTGCTGCCGGCTGCTACTTTCACTTGCACCTGGAGCTGCATCTCAGACAACAAAGAAATATTTTCTGCATTGATAATGGAAGAAAGTATTGCAAGCAGCTAGAGACAGTGAGTTTAAAAGCTGCAAACTGCATTCTTTCCAAGCAGAATATTCTAATACAATTTAAATCCAATCATTAGACATTCTGCAGTGTTTTGAGATTTGCCTATCTCTTAACACAAATAGAGCCGAAATGCAGATGTTACAGCAATAACTAGAGTCAGACTTAAAAGAAAAAGAAAATGAATAATTTAGCTAAGGCAGTCATCACTGTTAGGTCAAAAAGCTCTTGAAAAATCCCGTGATATGTAAAATTCAGGTAGATTCCTTTACTACAGCTTCCAGAAAATAGGATGCTTTTAATTTCCAAGAAGGATGCATTGCCCTTTTTAGTGTTGTGGCAGGTTGCATCTGATCAGTCACACTAAATTACATTGCACATCAAAGCAAATGTTATCATTCCAGTCACATCAGATTATAAAATGACATATCATGTAGGCAATTTGAATTCAAGTCTTTTGAAGGGTAATTTTCAAGTGTGGGATTAAAATATCCATCCCAGTCAAAGGTCAATAGGTACACTTCAGATATCAAATGTGCAGTATTTGGCACATTTTCTTTCGTTTTTACACTGGGTTGATGAAGCAAGATGCAATAGAGATGGAGGCGGGAGAAATAAGGCAAAAGGATACACTTTTAAAACATCAGTGTCATGTCATCATGTAGCTGAAAAATATGTGCAGCAAATGGAGAAAGAAAACTGAATGTTCATAGCACAAACATATGCATGGAACATCTGTGAATGCAGAAAAATGAAAACTAAGGGACTAATATGATTGTGCAGTCTTCATTAAGAATTGTGTGCAAAGCCTGCACCATAATACATAAGCATATATGTGCCCACTACCTATGCTTGTGTCAGAACTCACCTTTCAGCTTCATGTTTCTAAACTCTTGCATTTAAGATAAATATTTGGGATAATGGTAGTTAGAGACAGGACTTACAGTCCAGAGACAGGCAAGCCAAAACAGCTTTAATTATCCTTTGCTTTCTCTTAGTGCTGGGTTGCTCTATCATCTTTCATGTTGTTTCGATATCCCAAAAGCAATAGAAAATATTACCATCTGTAACCACTCATCTTGCTCTTGAAGGTCCTTCTTTAGCCCTTTTTTTTAACAGAAAGATATTACTCTCTTAGTTTAGTCAGTTATAAAAAATACTGTGAATTAATGTAAGGCTTAGAGTCATGCTGTCATTGTCATCATACCCTTCATCCTCCCTGTTGCTGTATAGGCAGCCCTGTAGTGAGGTTTCAGTCCATCAGGCAAAGGTCATAAGAACGTATGGTTCTTATGGTCTCTGAAGATCTGTCACTGCAGGTGTCACCATCTTCCCATATAACATCAGCTTCTCTGTGTCATATGAGTCAGCCCTATTTCCATAACGAAAACCATGAAACAGGCCATTTCCTTTCTTTTCCAAATCATTTTCCTAGGTCTGTAAGGTAACTGGAAAAGCAGTTGCTGGGAAGGTGAAGTTGTAGTATATGTGTGTAGCAGGAAGCCAGGTGGATTGCACGCACTCACCACTTTCTTTCACTGATGCTCAGTGAATGTTGCTGTGCACACTGCAGTGTGACTATCCTGTCTTTTGAATGCACTGCTCCCAGGCATCCAGAAATTTTTAAAATGGTCTAATTGTAGCTGGGTGGAGTCTGCCTAAGTCAAAGGTATTTTATATGAACCCGGGTATCTGCCAAAGTTAAAAGAAATGCATCATTAGGGCTGTATTGTGGCTGAGTCTTGAGTCTGACTATAAGTAAAATCCCAGGACAGATGCCTTTTGAAGATGATGTTGGCCTTCGCTCCACTTAGTCTGAAGAAAGAAATATAGCTTTTTTACTACCTTTTTTCTTCTAAAACTCTTACATGTTATAAACTTATATAATGTAAGAAACTACAAAAAAGTCAGTTGCTGAAATTTGACACAGACTCATAGAACTGCTGCTTGGGAAAGGACCACCAGCGATCATCAAGCTCAGTCTCTTACTTAAAGTACAACTATCACCAACACTAGATCAAAACACTGTCAAACACTCTTAACCTACTCTTAAAATAGTTTTAAACCCTTTTAAGTCTGTAGATTCTGCAACCCGCAGCAATGTATTGCAGCCTTACACACTGTAGCTTCCTGAAGCCTAGGTCTCTAAGACCATTTGCCCTAGACAAAGATCAATTAGAGTTTCCTTTTACATTTCCAGGTTTTGGTCAATGCAAGTGCTGTGTTAGCATTTACTACATGAATAAGGACTGCAAGCTAGGAAATGAGTGCTTCTGCTCAAGGGATTAGAATTTACTTTCTCTTTTATTTCTCTGCAATGCCTTCCCAATCCCACTCCTATTTATTTTAATCTGCTGTATTTGTCATTACACATGACTCAAGAAAGTGTAATTACATCATTTTCTTCCCCCTCTCCAGTTCAGAGAAAGAAGGACAAATATCTTGATCGTGGAACATTTTAACTGATTTTTTTATCATTATTTATTACTAGTGTGATTCAGCTAAATCCACTGGTAATATATGCTTTGCGAATTGTTTTTTGACAACTAGCCTGCTTGTTCTCATTATAAAGCCTTTTTGATCTAGTAAGCATTTTAATAAAGCTAAAGTTGTTAAAAAAAAATCTTGTATCACAGGACTTTAAGTTAAAATTCTTCTGTTTCAAAGTAAGATTTTGAAACGTCTTCTGTCCTTCATTATATCTCTATAAATACGGAGTAAAATTCAGTTCAAGAAAATAAGATCAGATGTAGCTGTTAGGATTGGGAGTCCATGACACATATAAATCTTCATGCTAAGCATGAAGCGATGTTGAGTATGAACACTAGTAACTATAGATTCTCAGATTCACTGGAATTTAACCTGCAAAATTTACCTACTCTTAAATGTGGAGAGGTTGACATAAAGAGATAGTATCTTTAGTCACTGGATTTCTCAGCATGTAAGTATGAAAACCTTCTTTTATTTCAGGTTCAAACATTTGGGGGTTTTTTGGTGACTGCTTTTAGTTTACCAGTACTTATTCACTGTCCCATGGCTAAGTCATTCCTAGATAGTGTTTGGCAGAAACATTGTCTGGTGTCAAGTGAATATTCATTGATTTCCATGTATTCCTCAAGTTTCTCTCTGTGTTTCTATTTAGTATTCTAATCCCAAATTTAGTATTCTAAAAACATATTAAAGAGAACAGGTAATTTTCAAGATGGCAGTTATGTGTTTCATTCAGTTTCATGTTTTCAGTAAGCAGAGAAGATATAAAAAGAGGAAAACAAGTGTACTGTCTTGATTTTTAAATATTAGTATTCATTTACCTTGTATTCATCCAAAAATTACCATAATGTCAGCAGTCTGATTATTTCGATTTGAAATTATTTGGGACTTCTATTTTTAAAATAATTTTTAATGCTCTTGCAGAGATGCTATTCAACTCTAACATTTAATAAAACAAGGTACGGAGAGCCGGATGAATAGTGGTCTTATTGAATACATGGTCTCCAGAAAACCCATAAAACGTCAAGGAGTATCTGTAGACACTTAAGAAACCACATTTTTTATTTTGCTATATAAACAGCTTACATGTCTCTAGCTAATTGTCTTGATATATGCGGGTTTGTCATTTTAAGATTTTAAAAATATTTTTGTAATTTGTTGCCTAAATTTTCCAGCATTGTTGGAGGACATATTCTAAGGTGTACTGAAACAAATGACAAGTTCCTAACTGAGCCCAAAAACGCTGTTGGTCTCTTTTGCGCAGCAGGTAGGTCCCTGGATATTCCCTCAAAGCTTCGAAAGCCTGTGCTTTGAGGATACTAAGGATATCACTTTTTTCTGAAACAGCAATAAAAGCCACTTCACAGTAAACTGTACTCCAGCCCTGATTATCATTCAAAAACTTCCTTTTGACTGTAACAAGTCATGAAAAAAGATGCCAAGATGTGGATATTCTCTATTTTTATCTTGCTTTCCCGAGTAGAGAATGAGAATGCAGTGCAATATGTCCAGTAAGGGGGTTTTTTTTGTTTGTTTCAGTTGGTTATTTCCTAGGTCTTCAGATGCTAAGACAGACGGAATAAAACACAGTCAATATAAATTGCTGGATTGCCCATACAACTACAAATAGAGAAGCAGCTAGCTGTAGACACTGTATATGTGTATTATTTTATATGTTTATACAACAATGATTTTTAAAAATCCTGAAATGTCCATCATAAACTGGCAAAGAAGCAGAAAAGTTTTCAGTCTTGTTGGAAGCTTGCCATAAATGCACTCTGGTGAACAGCGAGGTTAAGAGGAGTAGTGAATCTCTTTTTATGGTGCTGCTATCAGGACATAATGTGCTGGTTTTATGGCATACCAACACAGCCAGTGCCCGAAATGCCAGTGGAAATATAATTTAAGATCTGATGTGAGATCTTACAGTGCATCAGTAATTTAATTGGATCTTTCATCATTCCCATCTCTAACTGTCATTAGCTGATAATTGCTAATCTTAAAAGAACTGGGGAATTTTGTACATATTTGGTGGAGCTCAGTGTGTACTCAGCATTTAAACAGAACATAACCTACTTTGTGATTGCTATGTTGGGGAGAAAAGAAAGAAGTCTTTAGCCTCTCCCAGAGTAAAGCATTTTCCTAATCTTTACAAATGTTCCTGTAAACTTGCTGGCTTTTTTGTAGGTTTTTGTAGGGTCTCTTGGTTTTTTTATCAGCTAAGGGAATAGGTGCAGTGTTCTAATAAACCATGGCCACACTACATTGATGTAGATAGGCATATAGCACATTAGCTGTGTACCACCAGACATTCCCTTAAATCTTGCAGGAAATGTTACTGTGATTATAATAGGGGAATCTGAATAGAATAGAGAGGAATGAGCACATTTTTACTGCAAACATTTCGCTTTCACAGTAGGTGGTTTGAAGTTCTCTTAACCACTGCTGTTATGTACTGTGCAGAAGGTCAGAGTAGGTGATCATAATGGTCCCTTGTAGCTTTGTAATCTATGAATCTATATACTCCTGGGGAATTATAAGTGCTAAGAAATCTGCTTAAAAACACTGTTTACAGAGAAAGCAATCAAAAATGATTGGGAGAAGGCACTCTCCCACCATCCTTCCTAATAAGGGTTCAAGTACATAGATGGAGGAAATTTGTGACACAAATTATAGATGGATTTTTCTTTTTAATTAAGAAAGAAAGAAAAAAAAACCTGGGCAATTTCAGAACAACTCATACACAAAGGGGAACACTAAAGGAAACCTTGGAAATATTATAGCAGGTAATTTGATTGCAGCAGACATGGATTTAAGGAAAGACAAGAGAGGAAAAATATGCCTGACTGATGATTATTTTGCTGTCAGATTCAGAGAGAGCTTGAGAGTTCCTGAAATACTAGCAAAAAAACCCAAACAAGCAGTTGAATTATGAATAATCCTCACCTTATCATATCATAGGCTTAAATTTCAACTTGAATGAAGCAAGGAGATAAATATCAGGAGCAAAATGTCCATTTAATAGCTAGCATCTAATGAAATCATAAGGAATGAGCAGCATGAACTTGTCAGAAAAAAAAAAAAGATGAGTTTGTTGTTGATGATAGAATTTTAATTTTAATACAAAAAGGGAAAATAGATAAAATCTAATTTTTGCATGAATTCTGTCTCAGGCACTAAAAAAAAACCCCAAACATTTCATATTATCTGTCAAAATCTCTGTCTGAAAATTAATAAAATTTTTTGGATAGGGACACTGTTATATGGACTGAAAAATGACTGAAAAGCCGTTAACAAGAGATAATGATACACAGCAATGTATCAAGGTGTGGGGGAGCTGTCTTGTAGCACTGAAAGGACTAGTGTTAGTTCCAGGGTTCTTTGACATCCTCATTAAAGATTTGAAAATGGGAGTAAACAGCAAATTAATGAAATTCACATATACTAAATTGGGAGGTGTTGCAAATACCAGCGATGGCACAAAAATTATAGGAAGGGACCAAGCAACATTAGAATCATGGACATAACAGCAAAATGAGATTCAATTTGGAACAAGGCTATCTAATAACATATGATGAAAAATAATCCAAAATGTAGATATGGAGTGAGAGAGAGAAACCTGGAAAGCAGTAATGCTTAAACAACCATGGAGGTAGTAATGACTAGAAAATTAGGCATGAATCTATAGAGTGATATGGCATTAAGGGAGGCCAATGAGTTTTTGGGTTTTGTACAAAGAGGTGTCAAAGAGTGAGGAGATAATAATCATTCACAGCATAACACTCATGCAGCTAAGCCTGGAATATCGCATTCAGTTCTGGGCATGGGTTTACTAGAAAAATAAATGAGCAAATGAAATGCATTTCACAGCAGAGCAGGAAACGTGAACAAAAGATGAGGGAGAACATTTTAGGAACAGAAAATGTAAAAGCTAAATGCCCCTCTGTATACCTTGACCAAACGTCAACAGAAAAGGGATGTGATAACATTGTGTCTTTATAAAGCTTGTAAACTCAAAGGCCAAAAAGGATTTAGGAAGAAACAAAACAGAAACTAAACTTATCTCCTTCTATGACAAGGTGATATGCTTAGCGTATGAGGGAAAGGCTGTGAATGATGACTACCCAGACTTTAGTAAAGCCTTTGACATCATTTCCCATAACATACTCCTGCAGAAAATGGCTGCTCGAAGTTTGGATGCGTGTACTCTTTGCTGCATAAAAAACTGGCTGGATGGCCGGGCTGGAAGAGTGATGGTGAGTGGAGTTCAATCCAGTTGGTGGCCAGTCACAAGTGGTGTTCTGCAGGGCTCAGTATTGGACCTGCCCTCTTTAATATCAGTAATGTGGACAAGGATATCAAATACATCCTCAGTAAATTTGTGGGAGTGCTAAGTTGGGTTGGAGTGCTGATCTGCTTGAGGGTAGGGAGGCTCTACAGAGGGATCTGGACACAGACTGGATCGATGGGCTAAGGGCAATTGTATGAGGTTCAGCAAGGCCAAGTGCCAGGTCCTGCACTTGGGTCACAACAACCCCCTGCAATACTACAGGCTTGAGGAAGGGTGGCTGGAATGTTGCCCAGCAGAAAAGGTCCTGGAGGTGTTTGTTGACAGCCATCTAGGGAAGTGATTGTCTCTCTGTACCCAGCACTGGTGAGGCTGCACCTGAAATACTGCGCTCAGTTTCGAGCCTCTTGCTACAAGAAGGACATTCAGGTGCTGGAGTGTGTCCAAACAAGGGCAATGAAGCTGGTTAAGGGTCTAGAGCACAAGTCCTATGAGACAGAGATGAAGGAATTGGGGTGGTTTACCATGTAGAAAAGGAGGCTGAGGGGACACCTTATCACTCTGTGCAACTACCTGAAAGGAGGTTGTAGCAAGGTGGGTGTTAGTCTCTTCTCCCAAGTAACAAGTGATAGGACAAGAGGAAATGGCCTCAAGTTACATCAGGGGAGGTTTAGGTTGGATACTAGGAAAAAATTCTTTACCAAAAGGGTTTTTAAGCATACTGTCCACAGAAATGGACACCATCCCTGAAGGTATTTAAAAGACGTGGACATGGTTTAATGGTGGACTTGGTTAGGGACATAGTTTAGTGGTGGACTTGGTAGTGCTAGGCTAACAGTTGAACTTGATGTTGTTAAAGGTCTTGTGTAAATGAGTCTATGATCTATAAAAATGGCAGCAATAAATTCAATAGGGTCAAATTAGGAAATAAAAGAAAACTAGAAAACTAGGTACCAGGAAACCGCTCTGTATTTAGTGGGGTTTCTGCTTGCTTTTGGTTGGAAAATTATTCCATGAACATGGACATTCAGAAAATGAAATGTGTTACAATTCTATTAATTCTCCAGTTTGGAATTTCCTAGTAAAACATGCTTTTTTTTTTGTTTTGTTTTTATCTTGATTGCTGACTACAACTCAATTCCAGTATAATCTAGAGGTAAAGAGGTACAATGCATTGTGTGGAACATTTTATAAAGGGATGAATAAATCAACTTTCCATGTTTTAACAATCCATGCAAGTATTATCTAAAATCAATAACTGGACAAATATATGAAGGACAAAAAAAAAAAAAAAAACCAAAACGGGGGAAAAGAACACTCAAAACA
>NW_010402827.1:20038-25373 GCF_000710305.1 Buceros rhinoceros silvestris | reverse complement strand
TTAACAAAAATCAATAACTGGACAAAAATATGAAGGAAAAAAAAAAAAAAAAAAACCAGAACGGATGAATAGAGCACTCAATAACCAGAAATATAGGTAGAGAAAGGCCACACTGGCTAGAGGTGTAGTGAAGGAGACAAGCTGTATCCACTCTTCCAGTGTAGTAGGGAGAACGAGCAAAGAATCACAAAACACTTTTGTCAAAAGAGAAGTTTAATCATGGTTTAGGCCTGGCTGGCAACTAAGGTCCATGTGGCCTCTCAGTCAGTCCTCCCTACTCCTGGTGGGATGGGAGGGAGAATCTGGAGAAGAAGGTAAAACCCCATGGGTTGAGATAAGGAAAGTTTAGAAGAACAACACAAAGAGAGAAGAAACAGCAGTCATAACAATAGTGCCAGTGAAATAATATATAAAGCGAGGGATACATACTGCAACAGCTCACTACCCAGAACCTGCCACACGGCTGGCTGCCTGCTTGAAATGCATGCCACCCTCCCAGCCAGCTCCCCCTGTATAGGCCAGGCATGATATCAGTGTAGTATTGAATATCCCATTAGCTGGTTCAGTTCAGCTATCCTGTTATAGCCTCTCCCAGCTTCTTGTGAAAATTAACTGTCTCCAGGCCAAACCCAGGACATCATTAAGCCCTTACTCTGTATCATCTACTTCATGCCTAGATACTACACTTACTATTTACCACTATTTTTCCTGTCATAAATATATATATTTATATATATACACACACATATACACAGATGTCATTCTCTTAATCTATGGGTCATCCCTCTAACACATCTGTTGAGTTCCTTTAATCCATGAATCCATGACTTTGGGGCTCATCTGTTCTAACAGTCTTTCAGGGCAGAAGAGATGGTGTAGGATTGTTGCATGATGCATGCTTCATCCAGAGCTTGAGGCTGGTGTTTCCACTGTGGACCATGCTCACAATCTGCAGGTTGAAGATGTTCATCTTGTGAAAGTTACTGAGCACCAATTGATGAAGCCAGGTCAAGTTCCATCACTGCTGCCCCTCATTCGGTTTCATTGAAGTCCATCCCTCACTGATTGGAGTGATTTCTACCACAATATCATTGATGTGACCCACCACAGCTGTGGTAAGGATGACATGCAGTAGCAGGGTTATTTAGTAATTAACATCATACAATTTAATTCACTGGCTGTTCTCACCCATAATTAAATGCCCTTGAGGTACATATCAGACTTTCTCATCCTACAAGATCACCCACTAAATGCACCCAGGTTCTTGAGAAAAAGCAATCCCATGGATGGATTTGCCTTTGCATGAAGCAGAACTAACCCAAACTGCCTTCTCTAGCATATTCTTATGTGCACTGCGGGGATTTTATTCCCTTCTTCAGTAGGTGGGCATTTGGGTTGAACAGGGCCAGCTTGACTGGCAGATCCTCTAATGTTCGCTAACCAGGTGGCTTTTGCTAGATGTGTTTGAAGGTTCCACCCGCTATTGCCCTCTGTAATTTTTAGTAGTCCATTGTAACATTTGATTTTCCCAGAGGTTGGTGCATTTTGAACAATTCGACCTGCCTGTGTTCCGAGCATCTCCTTGAATTCTCATTTTGTGGAGATGCTGTTCTGTTCTCTGTATTAATCAGCTCTGCAGTTATTTTGTTATATATATATTTTGGTTTGAGGTCAAAGTGAAATCATCTGATTTTTAATTTTTGGCTTGCTATACTAAATTTGATAGCATTTAAACCATAACAAATTTGTATACCAAGATCATACACAAAACCCAAAGAAACCTGGGATATTGACTGAAATTATATCTGGCCTGATTAGGTAGTGACATTTATGCAGTTTCAAATGATTGACACATCTTAATTCAAATGTAGAAATCAGTCTAGCTTTTCTTTTTAGTGTTCTAACCTGTCTTTGTAATATCTTTTTCAAGGAAATATAGTATAGTCAATGGTATAGTATTTTTCATACGTGAGAAAAGTTGCTATTTTGATACAACCACACTAAGACATTTAACCTTGCACGGAAGGTTACAATGACACTAGAAGATAGTGAAAAATGCCTGAGGAGCAGGATGATGACACTGCATCATGGTATGATTTATTTTTTCCATAATTTGCTTTTCAGCTCTTCCTCTTCTTCTATTTCTCATGAGACTAACACGTACACCTGAAGCAGATTAGTTAACATAGAGTTTCACCTATTCAAAAAGACAGGACTAATTATAAGGGCTATGTGTTGAGTTTAAATGTTGTGGAGAGTGTCTTAGATTGTTTAAAACTCAAATATATTATGAGAGCAAGACTTTTTTGAAGCAATGGCAGAAGCTACAGAGGAAGGCACACATGCAGTGAGAGCCTGAAGGGGGCATCTCCATTGCACGTGAGCACAACTGTTTGAAATGGAAGTTTTGTTTCGTTTTGTTCACAAGACCAACACAGCATATCTGGGGCCACTGTAGGCTGCACAAGCCTGACAATGGTCAGATGTAAGGTTTTGTCCATGATTGCCCTGGAGAGTAATAACTCTTCTGCCTTTTCTCTCCAGCGGGTTTACACAGGAACCCCACCCTTGAGGATACCATACCTTTGTAGCCTGCACAGTGCCTCAGCCACACAAACATTGTCTCTTTGTCTCCCTCTTTTTCTGAAGTGCATATATAGTATTCTCCAAGAAAGGTATAGTATGTAGACAATGAACTACTCAGTATTTACTACTTACTGCTCTCCTCCAGATATCTATGAAGACTCAGCAACCAACTCTAGCCTCTGGGTTTGAATTAACAGATGCTATTTCTTCAATCAATAAAGCTACTACATTGAGGCTGGCTTCTCAGAAATCTAATGCCTTGCAGAGATATAAGGAAATGTAATGGGAACTACTTCATGACTGAACAAATATAAATCAAAGGTAATAGCTGCTCAATGAAGTGCGTAGACATTTGACAAAAATTGTGGCTGCTAGTCTACAGGCTGGTCTGGCCAATAGCTTGCAGCCTTCTAGAAAAATGTGCAGCTATTTAAACTGCAGCAACATTAAACTTTATTAAAACTTGAATTTTATAAGCAATGGATAGCTATTCATTAGATGAACACAAATAAGAATAATACAAAGACATTGAAAATGTGTAACCTGATCAACCAATGTTTAGCCACCAAAAATCCAATGTATAATGATGCCATAAATCTGACTTTGCTCTTATTCACTTTCTGCCCCATGACCTAAGAGGAGTATTAAACCTTTTTTCCTTTTTTTAAAATTTTTTAATTATTCATATTGTCAAAAAAACAGTGCAAAGGACTAAAAACTGTTTAGTTCTTTTAACTTTGACTCATTGTGACTGTAGAGAAGAGAGGCTTCTATCAGGATTATGTCCTCATGCTGCAGTAAAACAATGCAGACTTACTCCTTTATTGGAAAGCTTATATTGTAATCAGTAGATTTTCAAAGGCACAAATTCATTTCCTGCTTTATTTCTATATGTACTTGCAATGATTTTCCTGAAAAACACCCTTGTAAGAAGTGTAGTAGCTTACATGGCAATGTAATGGAGAACACAGGTTGCAGGCAAGAAAAACCTGGAGAACTCTCTGTATGCACAACGGCATGCATTGGCAGGAATCCATTGACAAATGTGGTATCATTTTTACAACTGTTTGGCAGGCAATCCAGAAGGCAGAGAGGCACAAAAAGTGTCATCTTTTAAACTGATTTATTTGCGATGAATAAACAAAACCAGAAGATCAGAGAGTTCCACTGCTTACTGACCCACTGGTAATCCTTTCATGGCTTAAAAGAAAGGATCTTTCATGAGTTGATAATAAACACTTAAAGGAGTCATTATTAGTTTTGCGGTCCAAGGTAAAATCTGAAAAGTAGATGGATGTGATGAGCTTGTAGAATGACAAAGGCATAAGATGACACAGAATAGCAGAAAGAACAGTAGAGAAAGATGGAGTTAAGAAGGGTAAAAATACTGCACTGGAGGAACTACCAATTCACTGCATATAAATCACAGACTAGGTTGCTTGAATTCTCATTTGTTTCTTAGAAGCAGAATGGTGTTACAGAGAAGAGGACCATGCAAAACCAATAATTTAGTGTTACTCTAATTAAAGTCTTACCAGACTACTGGAAGAATTATTATTAGTTCAAATTATGCATAGTTAAAACGACATATACACAAAATTTTTAGTACCTACCCACATTTCTGGTGGTATGTTCAGCCTTCCACTACACTCTTGGGTCCTAAAGTCAACATCTCTAATATGAGGAGGAAAGTTTACATCAAGTCTTCAGCATCCCAAGTCCCTCACTGAGATGAACAAGGTTTTAATGCCTACCATTTCTTTCTCCTGACTCTAGGATCCTCTTGGCATGATTTTGATGTTTTCTAGCAAGATTTACACTTTGTCCTTTCCTCCTTTTCCTGCAAGTCCTGTGTTTGAATTTATGTGTGTTACATATGTTGGATACTTGTTCTCATAGTTACCCTTGACACTGATTTTGATAAGCTCCCAAGGGTGAGGTAATTTTATGACCAGCATCTGAATGCAGCAGTTATAGCCCTTTGGCCTCTACTATCATCCTTGTGCACGCACTTTCAAGGCCTCTTTTACCTTCCTATGCATGCAATCCTCTACGCTGCATTTTATGCTAAGGCCATAGATGGTTCATTATAGCCAGTAACTTGTTATTACTGTATTTGCTATAGTATACATAAATATAACATAACATATATACTATACATTACATTATATAACTAACATAACATTATATACTATAATATAGTATACATAACATAACAGATCCATTATTGTACCAAACTAAGAAAAAGCTAAATCACAGTACACAATAAGTCATTACATAACTGGTATTACAAGCTAAAATAGTTCCCACGAAGGTCCAGATAGGCTTGAAGTCTGTGATGTTAACTTGACACAACGTGGGTGACCTGTTTTGAACAATGGTAAAGCCATATTTACTGGAGTACAAGGCTGCAGTGAGAAAACAAATAAGCAGAGACTAAAATATGAGTCAGTAACATGTCAGGTAAGTAAAATGATCTTGGCAGCTATGACTGAAGCTGAAGAACTGGTGGGGGGATGATACCAACTATCAAGCAAGGACTGATGAGAGTCCAAATGATATTTTTAGCTTTATATTAAAAGAAAAACAAAATTTTAGTCCTGGCATTAAGTGAAATAAACTGAATATTTTCTGAGTATTCACATAATAGCCTAACAATAAAAATGCTTTTCAAAGAAATTCAGTACAATTTTGTAAGAAAACACTAAATGGAAGGGAAAAACTCAAAGGTACCAACAATATTTTTCCA
>NW_010402827.1:8259-19891 GCF_000710305.1 Buceros rhinoceros silvestris | reverse complement strand
TAAATATATAAAATAATAATCTTTTAAAAAGTTCTTTCTTTCACAGAATGGACTATAATTTCTAATATTTAAAGTTAAATCCCAGAAGAGTGACATTTCCATGGTAATAACTTGATGTTACTAATGCAACAGGTTGATGTGGTTCTGTTGGATTTTTCAGCATCCCTATTCACATGCTACAAAAGGATTAAATTCTGCAAAACCAAGTTAGCAACAACATTTTCTTTTCCTTCAGAAGATCTAAAATTTTTGGCTTGCAAGACAAACTTGGGCTATCTGGAAGAAGTGAAATTGAAAATAGTGCATGAGATTTCTTTCTAATTTTATTTCTTAAAAAACCTGAATATTATCAAAGCTTACTAGAATTAAAACTGCTAAAATATAATCTGTTTTGACAAAAGCATTCCAACAAAACACAAAAATTATTAATAAATAACTGACAGTGGAGAAATTTTAGAAAGCATTTTAAGATGAGACAGAATATTTTTGTTTGTCAATTGTTTTTAGTCATAAACAGGTTATTTCAAGTTCCCTTCTGTATGCAGAAAAAAAATTACACTATATAGAGTGTTACCAAATTGGTGAATGTATGCCTTTCCAACATGCATTGAAGTTAGTGACTCACATTCCAAAGACATTGATCAAATCATTAAAATGAAGAACCATTCCTTTGTAACAATGAATTCTACTTCAAACCCTCCTTCGCTGCTGATAGGAATCTGCATGGACACCTTAGTTCTTATAAATCAATTTTTCC
Organism: Buceros rhinoceros silvestris; assembly: GCF_000710305.1. NCBI lineage: Eukaryota > Metazoa > Chordata > Aves > Bucerotiformes > Bucerotidae > Buceros > Buceros rhinoceros. The sequence goes on along the minus strand of NW_010402827.1, from coordinate 19,134 downwards.
CTCAGAAAAGTAGAAAAATATCCATTTACCTTGCAGCACAATGGAGATTCAAAAAATTGGGGGAAAAAATGCATCTGGGTTCCAAAAGAACTGTAAGTAAAGGGCAGAGTGTCAGTATTCAGTGTGACACACCCCACCCCCCGACCCCCACCCCACCCCTATTTTTTATTATAATGAAAAAAAGGAAGATGGCTGATACTGCTGATGACCAAATCCCTGCAAAGTGGATATCATTTACATTCTCATAATGGGTATAGCATCTATAAAAGCAATACTCTGATTTATCTTCAAACTCCTGCTGAGACAAAATGCAGTGGAATAGTCTAAAGCAAACACAGAGCTAGGACTTCATGCAAAATATTTACCAATCTTAGATGAAAAGTACTAAATAAATATTATTGCTATTATTATCTTCTGTGGACAGCAGCACTACAGGTCTTTTTGGAAGGCTGACTTACTGGAAAACCTTTGTCATTTCCATAAAAAATTTTATGTCAAAATTTGGTATAGCCTTTATAACTTTATGGAGCTATAAAATGTGATGGTTCCAATATGAAACTGCAGTTAAAAGTAAGCTAAACAATATAAAAAGTATACAGGGAAAAAAAATCTATTTATTAGTGATACAAAGTACTCAGGCAAGAAATCCATATTAAATGTTGGAGCGTCCAACAAGAGATGAAGCACTTTACAAATGCTGCTTTTAAATCACAGCATCACAGAATCCTCCAGTTGGAAGAGACCTTTAAGTTCATCGAGTCCAACTGGTCACCCAGCACTGCCAGGGTGCCTAAACCAGGTCCCTCAGCACCACACCCACACAGCTTTTAAACACTTCCAGGGATGGGGACTCCACCACCTCCCTGGGCAGCCTGTTCCAATGCTTAATGACTCTTATGTGTTGAGGGTATCAGGAAGGAGAATTAGCATGTTACAGAGATGAGATAGGAATTAGCAGGTGGTTGGACAGGAGTTTCCAGCCCCTTCCGCTTGTCAAGTCACATACCATCCTCTCGATACTCTTGTTTGCTGTTGCTAACTACTCAAAAAATAACCATGTCTGTTAAATTTAGTGGAGTTACATTCATGGCTTTCACAGAACTAAGGATCAAGTCTGAAAACAAAAGACTAACCAAGCTTTGAGGTTTTCTAGTATCTTCTCGTCTTTTAAGACAGACACTAGACTTTTTTTTGTACAGAACATGAGTTAGAAAGAAAATTAGAAAAACTGCACATCTAAATTCCAATCCATATCCTCTGTTTCTCTGTAATAACTTAAAAAACCCCAGCTCTTTGATCAGCCAGAAGAGCCGTTTATAATGCTATACTCAATTTCCTATTACTAATATTTTATTTCCACCTTTCACCACTGAAGTGTATTATGATCTTGTTTCCTTAAGACAAATGAAAAACAGGATTAGAAGGTTTACTGGTGATATCGTCATGAATCACAAACAGCACAAGCTCTTCTTCAAAGTAGTTTTCCTAAAACATCTTTCATTTTTGTGTGTACATCTTTAAAATCTAAATATGTTTTCAATTATGAAAGCTACTATTATAGGATAAGGTCTAATTTGTTCTGTAAATTAGTAGAAAAGGCTAAAATACATCTTATTGATAAGTGACAAAGTTTCTGTCAAAGTAGCATCTCTTACTTACTGCTCCAATGCAGTACAATGCAGCAAGACTCCCCAAAATAATGCAGAATAGGTGACTAACAAAGTTATCCTAAGTCTGGAGTTCACAACAATACTTCATTATAACAATATCTGTATAAACCTTGTCAGACGATTCTCTTGTAGGCTGATTTAATGGCTTAAGTACTGAAAAAGCAGAGAAATTTTCAGATCATCATGCCAGTGGGAAGGCTTGAGCAGAACTTTCTTCTGCTGTCATGATGTATAAGATGGCATGCTTGATATTTTAACCACCAAATTAACTTGTTGTTAAGAATTCAAACATTAATGGAAACAGTCCCATGGATTACATTTATTCACATTCAAATGCTGAATAACTGTTAACAATCTCATTTTATCTACTGCAAATACAGAAATCTATTTATGCAGTTTACCTGACCTTCACTGTAAACAAGAAAGCAGAGCAAATAAAATACAGTCAGTTTTTTACAGACATTAATAAACATTTTCTGGATTAGATTTTGCCATGAATTTCGGTTTTAAAACCCTTATTTTAAAACCTGGCTTCATACCAATGTGCTGGTTTTAAATCAGATGACTTCAAGATTAGTAAAATATAGGTATCCCTATTCCTAAAGGCTGCATTTACACAAAAGTGAATGAAAGCTGCATCTTATGCATGTTTTAATTTATATGGCCTTTTTTAAGATTGCTGCTTATAATTTCAAAATGGCAAGTTCCACTAAATAATTTTATTGCTCACTATCAAATATGCTGTTCAGTTATTTTTATATTATTTGAGGTACCATACTGTAAGCTAGGTTTGGTGGCCACTTTTACATTGTTCTAAAGACTGACACAATTACAAACTTCTAATTCGGGCATTTTTTTAATGTTGTTTTGGTCTTGATATATATTAGGAAACAAAAGTACTGAGGTGTGAAAATGCCATGTTAATCTTCAGATGCTGTTTTATTTTTCAAAAGATAAATAAATTTAGAACAAACAAAAATAACTTAGTAGACAAATTTTCGTAATAGATATTCCAAAATGTCCAGTGTGGTTGGTTGCTGTGATGCAATAAACAAGTAAACAAATCTAGACTTGTTTCAGAATCAATTTTTCCTCTGACTCTATAATAATTAACTTATTGCAGTAACTGGTAAGTAAATTAGACAAAATCATTTGGAAGTTTATAGGACTTTAGGATGGTGTTAAATGCTAGTCTCGGCAGAACCTGAACAGTATTGCCAGTTAAATGGAGATTGTCTTGCATATTTAACATATCTCTTTGAGACAGGAGGGTAGAGTACCTCTGCAGCATTGACTCTCAGGATCTTTATGGGAGCTATTTCTTTTATTTCTTCTACAAGAAGGAGAAAGGGAAAAGAAGGAATGACCTGTGGGATTTTCCTTGATGCAGATCAAGGCCTTTTGCAGAGGTTACAAATATACTGTTCATCCATCAGCAGACCAGGGTGAAGGATAACAAACAAGGAAATAATGAGAAGGGAAAGACTTTTCTTTTTCATCGGGTTTGTTCTGCCTGAACTTCTCTTGACCTGACCACAGCTTCCTTTTACTTGTCTTACCTGTGACAGCAATTTCTTTAACTGACATGGGGCCTAAGGTTAATTTCTTTTGCCTTTGTTTGCCTGTTTATAATACAGCCATAGCTTTATACAGATAGCAGTAACAAAAGTTTATTGTAGGTAAAACGAGATATTTGCCATTCTAACACAATGATCTAATTAATATAGAGATGTATGATGTTGGGAGCCTTGGGAAGAGAACACCCAGGGCGTGGTGTGAACAAGTAATGGCATAGGGTGAATAGAGATGAGACACAGGCTTTCACACTGGACCACTAAATTCACAGCAGTCAGTGAAAACAATACAGAGCTGAAGCTTGACAAAACTAGTTCTAGGGGTGAGAAGGAGAACAAAGAAATAGTATCTAACATATATAAAGGGCACCATATATAGTAAATTTGAATGTAACCTGGAACTGTGGACTATTGAAAAAAGAATAATGTGTTTGCACGTTAACAAACATATATAAATGACCCGAAGTGGAGAAGGAGAAAAAAAAGAGAAAAGAAATCATTAACAAGAACGTCATACTCCCACTGGCAAAGAATTCCAGATTCTAACTTGTCATAACCCCACCAGCAACATCAGCATGAAACCATTAAACTTTGTATTCCCAGGAGCAGTGAAAGAGTGAGTATAACATCATGAAAAGGGGTAGGAACTAAGTTTATGTGTTACAATTATAATTGTATTACTGATCTTATTGCAACCTTTTCTGTACTTAAGTATTCTAACTGCTTTATTATTCTTTGTTTGTTTGTTTGTTTTCTGTAATAATTAGATCTAGACTAGTGATGATTCCTGAAGTAGACTGTTAAGATTTCCATTATGGTAACAATAAATTCTGGGCTTCATTTTTAGGTATAAGGTGGACTTCCCTCACGCATAAACAAGTTTCCGAGTGTAACAGATGAGCCAAGAACTCCAACATAAGGGAAGAAGACAGAAACTTTGAAATGTGTGACAAACACACAGTTCTTTAGATTTCTCGAAAATAGCAAAACGCAGAGACTATTACCAGAATAATACAGGTACCCAAGCAGTTGAGTTCTGTGGGAAGAGGGAATTTTGCCCATGGATTACAATCTGTACTTCCAGCTTCTGTATCATCAGCTGTAAATAGCTAAAAGCTGACAACAGTATGATATCTAAGCAAGATCTTTAGTGCCTTTAGTTTTCTAGTCTTTAGTTTTTCCTTCTCAGGAAAACACAGATTAAGAGATTAGCAACAATTGGATAAACATCTGCATGAGGGTAGTAAAACCTGATCCTCTGTTTGCAGATATAGTTCCTTGCAACACTGAAGTGTCAACAAATCATATACCTACTGGAGATTTTGAGTCCTCCTAGGATTTTCCAAACAATTCTGGCTGAGTAAAGGAGAGAAACTAGAACTAAAAAGATGGCAAACTGTACAAGAAATGTATTTACATTCCAATGTAGTTAGAGAAGCTATGGGTGACATCAGTGCTGTAAGCAAACAGGTGTCTTTGCTCTGACAGCATCACAAAGAACTGTTGTAAATTCTGTATTATTAAAGAACAATTAACTAAACTAGAAGCTATTACAGAAGAACAAATGGACTCTAATGCATGGGTATGGCTAAATCACTGAGCCATCATGAGAAAAATCTGCATTTATATCCATATTTACACAACTTAATAAAACCTGCCTCAGTGAAGGATGTGCTGACCAAACATTAATTCAGTTATTGAAATCTAGACAATTTCTCAAATTATATATTGTATGATGAGTCTTAGGTAAAGAAACTACTCCAACCCCAGAAATTTTTAATCTGCTTGAAGAGTACTCTTTCAATCTATTTCTGTTTGTTTTATCTTTGGCTATGGTCCAAAATGTGAGTTTCTTCTGTATCATTATCCTGGTTTGAGTGAGAACAAAACTCATTGTGTTTAGTGACTTTACTTTCCAGCTCAGTCTCTGTTAAGTGACTGCACTTTCTGAAGTTAATGGCATGTTTTTTGCAGATAGCATCTGCTTCTAGAAGTGGTAACGCTTGATGTGTACAGTTACCACCAGGGGTTGGTCTGCAGAAAGGCTCTGGCTTACACTTGCTCCTATAGAGACCAAGGTCACTGGAAAATCCTGTGTGCCATGGTGGGGGTGCAGTAAGTGACAGGCTGCACCTAAAAGGAGGAGTGGACAGGACAGGTGACCTTAAACTGACTGACAAGGTATTCCATCCCATAGATGTCGTATTTGGTATAAAGTTGAGGGTCTTGTTCTCTCTTGTCCTCCTCTTCAAGGGCTGACATCTGAGGAGGACTCTGTCCATTCTGCCTTCAATCCCAATTCGTGCATTCCTGAATCCAGTTCCAGAATCCAGCTCCTGCATCCGGTTTCCATCTGCTGCTGTGCCCAGCCTGGGCCTTCACCGGTGAGTGCCCACAACATCAGTGGTGATAGTGATGTTGTTGCCATCAGAAGGTTTGGGTTTGGCATTAGTATTGTATATCTTTGTATATATTTTGTATTGGTATTATGCTCATTAAAACAGTTTTAGTTTTCTTTTCCAATCCATAAGTCTCTTTCCTTGGTCCTTTTCTCTTTTGCCCTCTTTGGGAAGGTGGAGGGGGTAATAGAGAACATCTGTCATTTATCTAGTAGTGGGCCCAGCTTTATCCCTTGACAATCATAACATTGTTTCCCGGGGTCCTTCGCTACACGATTAATATCTGTTTTTTTCACAAAAATAAAAATGACAAGGTAATAAATGAATTTTAGGGTTATTTCTATAAACTTACTCAGATGAGAAATACAAATCTGGAACATAACTGAAACAATCTGGGGAACTTATATTTAGTTATCAAAAAATTCATACAAGCAGGAAGCTGTTATTCACATTATACAGGCTGCATCTGCTGTAAAAAATTCCCAAGTACACTGCCTTGCCAAAGTTAGCTCAGCTATGAAAGCTCTTAAATGGATATCTTTCTGGCAGTATTCTGCTCTAATTAGCCACTTGGTGTAACACATATTGGTCCTTGCTACTCACTGTGAAGGTCCAAACTACTCACAACTTTCTACTCCTAAAGAAAACAGACTAAAACTCAATGTACAGAGTGGGCTGTATGGGTATTCTTTACCTTCAAGGGTCTCCAGCTGTAGTACGTGAATCTAGATATGTCAAAGCAAAACACAGCTAATCTAAAAGAACCACAGCTTTGACTGTTTCACTGGAAGACTGCTGAAAAATTAGAGCAACAGGCTCAAATGCTAAGAAGATGCTCATATACATGCAAGAACAAGGGCTCACACAAGGCCAGCCAGAAAGTCCTACCACTCCTCACTGCAAAGAAACAGTAGTACTCTTAAATGAGAAGGGACCTTTAACAATAATTTAGATTGTAAAAGAGTTGTGTTAGACATTGAAGATGGAAGCAGACCACAGGTCCAAAGTGGCACTGTTAGACACAGGTCTGAATGCTGAATGTGCAGAGAGATCTGTCTGCAACCCTGATTTAGCGTCAAGATCTCATTAGTTCAAGTTGTTTTCCAACTGGCAGCTCTAGTTCCTCGTGCACTATTCAGAGTTTTTTTCAATCATTTTTCTCTGTCGTCCTGAGAGACACAGTGTAGGTACAGGTGTCCTGTGCACAGTGTTCTGTTCCATCACCTTCATCAGAGAGAGGTAAGCTGCAGGGAAGGGAAAAGATGACTGCATGAAGTAAATTTCAGGGAAAAGGGAATACTGCATGGTTTCCTTCTACTTCTCTGCTAGACTGTCACCGGTTGGCCGAGGTAAGCCAGTCACGGAGATGAGTCCTCTCCTATCTTTAAAACCCCTCTCCCCTGCACCAGGAGAGAAGGAGTTAAAGAGCAGAGATAGGAGAAGGAAGTAGAATTTGTAAGACCGCTGAGTGTTTGGAAAACTGAAACAAAGTGTAATAACAGTAGAATAAATTATATTATATACCGAAAAGAACCAATGAGATATTAAGGGGTTTCTGAATGCTGAATGTGCAGAGAGATCTGTCTGCAACCCTGATTTAGCGTCAAGATCTCATTAGTTCAAGTTGTTTTCCAACTGGCAGCTCTAGTTCCTCGTGCACTATTCAGAGTTTTTTTCAATCATTTTTCTCTGTCGTCCTGAGAGACACAGTGTAGGTACAGGTGTCCTGTGCACAGTGTTCTGTTCCATCACCTTCATCAGAGAGAGGTAAGCTGCAGGGAAGGGAAAAGATGACTGCATGAAGTAAATTTCAGGGAAAAGGGAATACTGCATGGTTTCCTTCTACTTCTCTGCTAGACTGTCACCGGTTGGCCGAGGTAAGCCAGTCACGGAGATGAGTCCTCTCCTATCTTTAAAACCCCTCTCCCCTGCACCAGGAGAGAAGGAGTTAAAGAGCAGAGATAGGAGAAGGAAGTAGAATTTGTAAGACCGCTGAGTGTTTGGAAAACTGAAACAAAGTGTAATAACAGTAGAATAAATTATATTATATACCGAAAAGAACCAATGAGATATTAAGGGGTTTTGTATGGGATGGAGAGGCAAGGGTTAACCGCAGATCAGGAAACCAAAGGGAAGAAATACCAGAACAGTGTTGAAAGGTGGCGGCCACGTGCGTTCTCGCATAGTGGAACAAAGAAGTCGCGGCTGTTACAAAATGCTGGGGTACCATGTGGAAAGGCAGTGTCTGCACTCCCTACCAATCTGGTCATGGGGATTGAAGCGAACAGCGAAGCTGCGGGGTCAGCAGCAGTGGAATAGCAGCCCCGAGGTGTGGTGGGGGTCTGTCTCACGAGGTGTAGGGGGTTTCCGTGGTGACGGCTCTGCCCCAGCAGCGTGAAGAGGAAGAGGAAGGGAAGAGGCAGCCCCCAAGGTGAGGGGGCTCCAGCGGCGGGGGTCTGTCCCTCACAGCACAGGGGTGACAGGTCAGCTCTCTCTGAAGCGGCGGCTTGCTGAAGAGGTGACTACTGGAGCGGTGGCAGCCGGCAGGCAGGCAGGCAGGCAGGTCCTCTGGAGGTTTGAGCCAGGGGGCACAGCCTGTAAAGTCCCCAGAGCCAAACTGCAAGCCTGGAAGACTTTCCTGGACACAAGCCACAAGCCCACCAACAGAAGCGTAAGGGATGACCCCCGGAGTGCAAAAGAGGGCGAGTCAGGGGTGATGTGCACCTCTTAAAGGGACAGGAGCGCTCATGAGAAACAGGGATGCTCGTGAGAAACTTTTATAACCTATGAGGTGCGCTGAACGTGAAATAGAAAGGAAAATTCCAATTGGTCTGTTTAAAACAATCCTTCCAAACAGGAAAAAACTAGGTTTTTTCCTGAACTGTCACATAGACCATCATGAACAAGAAAGCAGAGCTGCTGTTTGAAAATGTGGTCTCAAATCTTGCTGGTCTTGCCTTTTCTCAGGGCTTCTCTTCAAGCATCTTGGCTGCCAGCGCCAACCAATCTGTTAGAGAATAGATACAACTTTGCTCCTAAAATCCAGGTTGCTACTAACAGTGTTGGACATTGATATACTAAAATTATTCTGTTCTGTTGCACACAGATCATTCAACAGTTGCCTTGACAGGCAATCTTCTAACTACTGGTGCATCCCTTCCTTACAACTAGGTGGAAAGTATTGAAAGCAAAAATAAAAGGTAGTTTTGTCAAAAAACAAAAACCCGAAGAACAAAATGAGAAGAAAAAAAAAGGCAGTCTAAGTGTAACAGCTTTTAAATTAATGTTTTTACTACACCAAGTACACCTTTTTGTCCTTGACATTCTTTGAAGTGTGCAAAGTTACAGACCAAGCAAATGGTACATGATTTAACTATTTTTCTGCTATTGGTCTTTTATATGTTCACAACTTCCTTCTCAACACCCTGGAAAACTCATGAATTGTTTTTAATAGAAAAGCTACTATTATATATCTATTGCAATATTTGCTCAGGGTTTTAGCACTATGCATGACATCTGGTCAGTAATTTCATTAGCACAAAATGCCACCTTTAAGAATGACAGTACTATATGAGAGGAGACTGGATCATTTTAAAGGGTTGCCTCAAATGCTTGGTGATTTCTTACTGTGGGAGTTTGCTGTGCAAGAGTCCTGCAAACAAAACGCTTGCAAACAAAATGCTTGTTGTCCTGCAAACAAAATTTTCATCTGCTAATGAGACCAGGATGAAGAAGGTTGATACATTTCACCTACAATTTATTTTTCAAGAAACTTTGAGTTAATACCAACCAACTATAAGCAACAACATCTTGCTTTGCAAACTGTCTGCCCGTAATTGAGAATATGCAATTTTTTTTCAGTCTGATTAAAAGAAATCCGGCATTGAATGTAAAATTAGTTTTAAGTTCTTGCAAAGTATTGTTAACATAAGTACTGCTACTGTACGTGTCATGAAAGGGAATTGAAAATGTGTCTATATTACTAGAATGACAACATGAAATAATAATAAATAATAACAGATTATTTGATTATTATTATTAGATTAGATTATTATTAACAGATTATTATACGTAATATAATACATAGAGACAGAAGATTCTAAGACTGTTATAAAACTGTTGTCTTTTTCCTTTTTGTTTGCTTTTGACAAGATTTCAGAAAGCTCTTTACAGCATGAAAGCTGAGAAAGCTCATACTCTTTTTGTGCTACTTGAGATGCCTGCCATCTTTTGGTAAGCCTATGAGGAAAGGTATATGACATTACAATAGTTTTATGTATTATTCCTTTCTAAGTTAGAATCAACTCCAAATATCACTGATGAAAGAACGAGTTTAGCTTATTTAGCATCAACATATTGATGTATTTTTCAAGTACACTTATCAATTTCCTATTTTCATTAATGCAGGTCCTCCTAAGTTTTTCTTTTTATTTTTTCTTTTTTATTTTGTCATCTAAAACATATTTTTTCTTTTCTAGAACGTTATTTTTAGTTAGCACTAGTGAGAAGAGTATACACTGAATTCTGGCAAAGAAAATGTCCGTAAGTGAATACTCAAGCCCATGCCACATATATTGAGGTAAGGAGATCAATGATAAGAAATGCAGTGAAAATAAGACAAATCCAGAATAAAACAAAGTCACTTAGCACAAAGATTGGGTGGCTGTTCGAGGAACAGAGGATAACTGAGAAGAAAATCATGAAGCAAAGAAGAAAAAGAGGAAGAGAAGGGAGATCCTTCTACTCCTTCTACAGCTTGCAAATCTCAGGACTTACATGCTGCTATTACCCTGAAGACATCTAGATATTCTGTATGGGGTTATGCTACTCTGGTAAAGCAGGGCTTCTTTCCACTGAGTATTAGAGGAAAAACATACTCTGAGAAAATTACTTGAAAATGCGGACATTAAGAGAACATTCAGCCTAAGTTCTTAAGTAATTTCTTCTTAAATCACTTAAGTGATACAAGGATATGCTTAAGTGATATAAGTGATATGAGGACACACATGAAAAAGGACCTCATGCTGCTGTTTTTAGTACAGTAATCACTAAGGCTGGGACACGGGTGGGCTCTAAAAAAAATATCCACGCCTCCAAATAAATTTTAAAAAAACTAAAAACCTCTAAGACAATCCATCGATGCATAGCAGCAGCTATGATTTCAGAATCTTTAAGAAATACTTAAAACATCAGGGAGATACTGATTGCTTCCCCTCCCCTGCCCCCCCCCCC
>NW_010402827.1:6745-8107 GCF_000710305.1 Buceros rhinoceros silvestris | reverse complement strand
CACACCCCCCCAATATAACAGAAACTTAAGATAGCTCTATTTTATATCATTGTTATCTTAATGACCTAATCTTGACTAATTTTCTCAGAACACTATTCCCTTTGGTTACCGAAGGAATATAAACAGCTACTCTTATAGATCATCTTACAGAACCAGAGCTAAATGTTAGGGATTCAATTAAAAAAAAAAATCGCACTCATATTTGGCATGAAAAGTCTTAACAAAAACTGTATGTAACATCTTGACGCTCTTGCAAACAAATATTACATTTTTGTATAGGAAAGTTTCTAGAAGAATTTCAGAAAGGAAGATGGGTGGTTGTAGAAGGTATACTTATATAAGTTTATTTCACCTAAATAAGGAAGATTAATAATAGGAAATCCAAATAATACTTCTAAAATGTAGAGGGGTCTGATAAATGTAGAAAAAGTTCTATTAAAACCATGGTGTAGTATAATTAAACTATCTAAGATTTCAGAGAACTTTTCTTTCAATCTCAGCTCCTTAATTGTCTCATACTTCTGGAGGAAAATGGTGCATAGACTTTATTTTCAGAAAGAGTCAAGTATAAATATTTAAAAGTGAGAATATGTTATTGATCCTGTCTTAATCAATGGATGCAGAGAGAAGCTTTGGCAGACTTCTTCTAAGCATTCACTGCTGAATTACTTAGCAACTTTTTCATCTACCATACTGAAGGTGTACAGACATCTAGGCACAACATACACCGTTGTGGCACAATTTAAATTTCACTCCCATAGTTGGTTTTGTCTCAAGAGTTTTCATGATCATAAACCATTATCTCCAATGGACATAATAGCTTATGGGACTGTAGACTGTTTCATCATTGACTGTTTCATTCATGTCATGATTCTAAGTCTTTCACAATGAACCCCATAGAGTTATTAATCCATGTGTACATTCATGCATAGTTGGAAGTGAAGAAATATCTGTAATTTCAGAGAGCACATCTTGCTGTATTTTGCATAATGACTATGAACATAGCACATCAGATAAATGAAAGGAAATAGCTTTTAGTGCAGTGTTCTGTCACTGGAAAATAATAAATCAACAACCTATGAACTCTAGGTCCATTTGAAGCATATTTAGAACCCTGATTAACCTATAGAGGCCAGTTTGAATAGAAGCCATTTAGTGAAGACACAGAGGGAATTTAAAATAATTTATTATGGTGGAAGAAATGAAAACAAGCTAGAAATTATAAAGATAACCCAAATGATAATAATTTCCAAAAGTGGCAACATAATCACCTGAATCACGCAACAAAGGCTATTTATTGTCAAGACATAGATACTAAACTGTTGTATAACTTCATACACTACAGTTTAAGGGGCTTTGGGG
>NW_010402827.1:0-6616 GCF_000710305.1 Buceros rhinoceros silvestris | reverse complement strand
CAGGAATTAATTATTTCCTCCTCTTAGTCAGGAACCGCTTGTTTTCTGTTATCTTTTTGAAACCTTTAATTTACTGGAAAGCCTCCTCAGTAGAGAGTATAGGATTGAAATGTGGCTGTTAGGTGGTAGAACCAGCTACTTTAGGCTAGGTGTAACAATTTGTACTTAAATTTACTGAAATACCTGCATGATAAATATAATATGATTTTTACTCTACCCATTCCAGGATTACACAAGAAGGTGAAATGTTTCTCCATAGTGAATATGCAAAAATACCAATACATACAATGAATGAGGAGGGAAGAAGTTCTTGTAAAGTTCCGTATGGTGTACATTATCCTGTTACCTTAAAATGTGATTTAAATGTCTTTGAAGACGACAGAACTCTTTCCACCACAGAGTCAACCTAGACGTCTGTTATGTTCACGCAGAATATAGTCAAATCTGTTCTGGCAGGCACAGAAAGTGGAGTGGCCAGCTCAGGCCAACATTGTGCTGAGTCAGAAGTGATGTGTCCTTGACTTTACCTGCCACCAAGGAAGTTATGGCAGTTTTATAGTGGATAAGAAGCCTCCAAGCTCACTGAACACTCCCTGAAAGGACTGGGATGCCTTTGAAAAGTGTGAGCCACCATGTGCAGTCATGGTTTCATACAAAAGAGAAAAATAATTCCAGAAGCTAAATCTTCTTTGTCCCATCAAAGTACCCTGATCAGTAATTGGCATGGCCATCTGGTAGCCCTTCTAATTCCCTCTTTCTCCCTATTCATGAATATCTTCCTTGAAGACTGAATTCTTTGCTTTGCTGCACAGTGATAAAATTTCCACAAAAGACCATGTGTCTTATATTCCTGTGTCCAAAATGTAGAATCAGTCATAGAATCACAGAATGCTTTGTATTGGAAAGGACTTTCACAGGTCATCTAGTCCAACCCCTCTCTGCAGTGAAAAGGGACTTCTTCAACTAGACCAAGTTGCCCAGAGCACCATCCAACCTGACCTGGAATGTTTCCAGGTATGGGGCATCTAACACCTCTCTGGGCAACCCCTCTCAGTGTTTCACCACCGTCAATGTAAAAAATGTCTTCCTTATATCTTGTCTAAATCTCCCCCCTTTCCGTTTAAAACCATTACCCCTTGTCTTGTTGCAACAGGTCCTGCTAAAAAGACTGTCCCCATCCTTCTTATAAGCCCCCTTTAAGAACTGGGAGGCTGCAGTAAGGTCTCCCTGGAGCCTTCTCTTCTCAAGGCTGAACAATCCCAACTCTCTTAGTGTGTCCTCACAGTGAAGGTGTTTCATTCCTCTAATCATTTTTATGGCCCTCCTCTGGAACCACTCCATCAGGTCCATGTCTTTCCTGTACTGAGGATTCCAGAGCTGGACACAGTATTCCAGGTGAGGTCTCACCAGAGTGGAGTAGAGCAGCAGCATCACCTCCCTCAACCTGCTGGCCATCCTTTGCATGCAGCCCACGATACGGTTGTGTCTCAGGGCTGTGAGAGCACATTGACTCATGTCCAGCCTTTAATCCGCCAGTACCCCCAAGTCCTTCCCCACAGGGCTGCTCTCAATCCCATCTTCCTCCAACCTGCACTGATATTGAGGGTTGCCCTCTTGCAGGTGCAGGACCTTGACCTTGGCCTTGTTGAACTTCATGAAGTTCACATGGGTCCACTTCTCCAGCTTGTCCATGTCCCTCTAAATGGCATCCTATTCATCAGGTGTATCAACCGCACTACTTGTCTTGGTGTCATCTGCAATCTTGCTGAGGGTACACTCAATCCCACTGTCTATGTTGTTGATGAAGATATTAAACAATGCTGGTCCCAGTATGGACCCTTAAGGAACACCACTAGGCAGCAGTCTCCATCTGGACATCAAGCCATTGACCACTACTCTCTGGATGAAACCAACTAATTCCTCATCCACCAAACAGTCCGCCCATCCAATTCTTCTCTCTCTGATTTAGAGAGAAGATGTTGTGGGAGGCCTTACAGAAGTCCAGATTGATGACATCCATAGCTTTTTGCCTGTCCACTGATAGAGTCACTTTGTTGTAGAAAGCTTCTAGGCTGGTCAGGCAGGAATTGAATGAAGCCATGCTGGCTGTCTTGAATTACCTCCCTGTCCCTCATGTGCCTTACCAGAGCTTCTAAGAGGATCTGTTCTATGATCTTCCCAGGCACAGAGGTAAGGCTAGCAGGCCGGTAGTTCCCAGGGTCCTTCTTTCTACCCTTTTTAAAAATAGGTGCAATGTTTCTCTTTTTCCAGTCACCAGAGACTTCACCAGGGACTTCACCTGGCTGCCAGGACTTTTGCAATGTCATGGCTTGGCAACTCCATCAGGCAATCCCTTCAGGACTCTGGGATGCATCTCTTCAGGTTGCACAGACTGCTGTATGTTCATGTTCCTCAGGTGGTCACGAATTTGATCTTCACTTACAGTGGGAGGGACTTTGCTGCCCTGGTCCCCATCTTGCGGTCAATCCTCTTGGGATGTGTGACAGTCCATAGTGGCTTCCATATTGTATCTCCTAGGAGGTGAAAGTTTGAGGTTTGTGTCCTATATAACTAGGGAGGAAACTGATATGAGTTGCCTTCTTCCTAGATGGTATAATCACTACGTAACAGGTTGCCACCATGACCTTCTTTTGGAAGACTAGAATGAGCTCTGCTTCTATTTTTGAAAGCAAAGACAAACATGCCTGACTTTCAGACAGCCTTTAGGTCAACAGGACTGATTCCATGGGGTTTTCAGTAAGGTAGGAGAAAGGTTCTAAGACAAAGCTCTGCTTTCATCCTTTCCTAGTTGCTATGTATCGGTTGCATATTAAAAGTACTGATTTCACCTGTCTGTCCAATCAACACACTTTTCCCACTATTATTCTCTATACACATATAAAGGTCACAGGCACCTAGTGTGAGATTCCCATTTCTATTCTGAAGGATGGAGGCTCGTCTTACAGCATCACAGTACTCAGCTTTTACTAACAGAAAAGTTAACTCACTAACTTCATTTTAATGCATGTTGTTTTGTAAAGAATGGTTAAACATGACTAACAATGCAGTCCATGTAACACAGGTTACATGCCCACAGTTTTCTAACCAGCTTTCATGTGGTTGTAGAATTTGATTTTGTGACTAATAAAATGGCAAAAGAGAAGTATTATGGTAGCAATTACATTAATACTGTCTCAGGTTCTAAAACAAAACCCTCTTATATTTCTGCATTATGAAAAGATAACAATGGCAGGCATTGCCTACCAGCCAAAAGAAACGTGCAGCTGCATTATGCACAGAGTTATTTAGGATGCTTGGAGTACCCATGTACAAACTGTGATGCTTATGCCTATCACAGCCCCTGATCCTGAAATATCTCAAGTCACAGATCCAATTGGATACTGCTGTCTGGTGGTGCACCATTTCCGTTACCAGCAGCAGTACAAATCAGAAGGTGCCTTGCAGTGGTCAAGGGCTGTGACATCAGTTTTGTCACTATTAGTCTATGTAGTCCTTAGTGTGAGTCAGCTCCATGCTGCCATGACTACTCAGCAGTGAACAAGAAGTCCCCTCTGCTGCTGCTGGTCTAGTTGGATGTTACCACAAAATCAGCTTTAGTAGAACATTCTTGACCATGTTGAGGATTCACTAAAAAACATTTTACATTACACTACAATCAGTTTAGAAAATCTACTTTTGTCTCATACAATCACTCCTGAATACTCAGGGAAAACATACTGTCATTTTACCATGTTCAAACCTTTTCTGCTCTCTTAGGAACACTATTGAAGGAAAGGCAGCAGAATAACACCTCAGCCTTGCATTTAAGATGTTCTACATTCCTGTGCCTCTGGAAGCAGTGGAATGAAGCAAAACAGAACTGAGAAAAATAGAATTATTTTAATTGACAAATTGAGAATATCCCAAAATACAAATACTTATTCAGCGATTGGTACCTATTCTGGGATGTGATAAATAATATGTAACACCATAGGAGGGTTCAGAAGTTTTTTTACTGGTGTGATTTATTATTTTAGTTATTGGTGATATAGTGGGTGAATGAAAATTTTTGAAGTTTTTGAAGTCTAACAGTTTGTTTCATTTGCTGCCATTGTAAATTGCCCCCAAAAGTGTCACTTTCATGCCAGAAGCACTGAGTGTTACATTTAACATACCAGCTGGGTTTCAGGTTTTGATCAAACATGCCTATCCTGGGTTACTTTTTGACTCACCACTTAACTGGATGATGAAGTCCTAGGTTTAGAGTATTTGTGCCATAATTAGCTTGATTTACATTTACCTTATAAGTTGCAATTACTGAAACTGACATAGTTGAATATTACATTTGCTAATTGGTGGAATAAATGAACAAAAGCACCAAGAAAAACACAAAGAAAAATTTATAGTTCTGATGTAAATTGAATTCCTTGATAACATTCAGCATGACAAAGTTTTAGTGTATTCGGCCATGTTTATATGAAACACTCAGAGTAAAAGAGACCCTGCAGGTTTGAGAAAATTCTTTGTCTCCATGGCTGAATATTTATTAGAAAGCCAGTGATACCAGTCTCAATCCCAAGAGGTAGTACCTCTTTAAGTCGTTCGGTATTCTAAGCTGTGACCAAGAGTAATATGCATTGCCAAGAAGCTTGAATATTGACTTGAGTATTCAAATATAAAAGATTTAAAGTTAGAAAATTAAAACACCCACTGAAATGGTTGTTTCAGTAAGTATTATGTGTTGCTAATCAACACAATTCATTTGATTGTGCAAGTATGTATGAAATGGTCTTGTTATCCGTGCAAAACTTTTCTTATGGGAAGAAACTCTCAGGTAGAAACTTATCAAGTCACTCTTATTAAAAGATGGCTCTAGGAAATAGTGCCATGTAAGCTGGGGTTTAGTCAGTCAGACTGAGATGAAATACATGTTACAATTTTCCAAACAATCATCTAGATAATGCAAAGTATTGCCTGAAGGAAGAAGCAAAAGAACAGAAATACTTGATGACATGTGGTATTTCCATGGATATTCAAGCTCTAATGAGAAGAATAACACATGAACTTCAACTTTTCTTTTTTTTTTTATAACTGCATTATGAATTAATGTAACACCACCACTATAAACAAATAATGCATGAAAAAAATATAGGGCAGATGCTGATAATTCTTGGAACATCAGGATGCTTTTACTGAGAGAATTGAAAAGTTACTAAAATGTAATATTCAGATGATATTGTCTTTCAGACTAACTATTATATGATTTCCTTAGAAAATTTCCCATAACTATTTGCTGATTTCCATAATCTGAAGATCATTAGTAAATTCTCATCTCTTTATATCAAAATGCTTTAATGGACTACAAGGGAGGTCTACAAAATTAGACTAGCACATTCAGCTCATCGGCAACTCTTGAAAAATAAAATTCTAGTTACTGTTACAAAGAGATGGATCTGTGGCATAAATAAACAATTAACCGGAGCATGTTTTTGGAGGGTTTGTGTAAAGATAATTAGATTTGTTTAATGTCTTTTTCTTTATTCTGTGAGTAAACCTCATAAATAGGTAATTGCTTCTCAGAAGTATCTTGAAAAAGCAAATATGCAAAGAATATTCATTTTTTTCCCTCTTTCCTCTCAAGCAAGACACTTCTGGTGATCCTGCTGGTCACTAGCCCACACAAAGAAAGCCAACATACTGAATATCTTTAGAGCATGAAGAAACGCAGTGTATTCACTGTACTGATACATCTTCATGTCTTGTTCTCAAACAGTTAGGTGAAGATCAGGAGAGGGAAATGGGAAAAACTCTCAATACTATATGATTCAAATGTCTTTGTGGAGTCATCCAATTTCTCTAGCTGGTACAGTAAGAAATATATATTGAGGGGTAAGGTTGGAGACAGTTCAGTACAGATTTGTTCCACTAAAATACGAAGTGCCCTTAAAATAAAACTACTTTGCAAAACTAGTCTCAGTAATACATTGTACTAGTAAAACTATTTTTAAAAACCATTCCAATAGTTTTGTGACATCCTAAGAATTTTTGTTAAATGAATCTTCAGTCTAATATTTAAACCCAATCTTTATATTTAGAAGAATATGCAAAAGGCATTAAAATACCAGCACAGAAACACCAGATATGTATTGGGGAGAGAGAACAAAAATACAGTTGTCTTTATTGAGATACCATTAATTTGTACAACATTTTCTTCTGTCTAGTGTCCTATCACTATACTTCTTCCTTCATATATTAGTTTTATACAAGCAGAAAAGGGATAACTTTAGTGCTCTTTAAACATAAGTGTATTCTAATACACTGCACACTTTTGGATGTAGATAAAAATGTGACCTGGGACAAAGAGCATTTAGAAACATCATTAAAAAATAAATAAACTTCAGAAATTACAAATGGGCACATTTCTACATAGTCACTCTGTTTATTTCAAAGGCTAGTTTTCAGAGACAACAGAAGTACCACAGACATGGTATTTGTTCTCAGACAACTGCAAGAGAAGTGCAGGGAACAGAACAAGGGGCTCTATGTAACTTTCCTTGACCTCACCAAAGCCTTTGACATCGTGAACAGAAAAGGCCTGTGGCAGATCCTGGAACGA
>NW_010402826.1:68931-69303 GCF_000710305.1 Buceros rhinoceros silvestris | reverse complement strand
CCCCTCGCCACCGCCGTGCTTCGCTCCTGGAGGAGTTGTTGTTTTTCCTTTTTTAAATACAACTCTGCGTATTGATTTTTAAACAAACAAACAAACCAAGAAGCCCCCGCACACGAGCCTGCCGCCGGGAGGGACAGAGCCAGGTGGAATCTCCCTCTGTTTCCATGGACAACCCGTCCATTATCACCCAGGTGACTAACCCCAAAGAGGAGGAGATCCTGTCCTGCACTCAGGATAAAGGTGAGCTGCCTTCTCTCTTTCTCCAGGGTTGGTTTTGGGTTTATTGTCCGGAAATCCCTGGATAAAAACACAGGCAGTAACAACTTGCGTTCTGCAGCCGCCGTCTGACCTGCTCTGGGGGCTGCTGGCAGG
>NW_010402826.1:66149-68733 GCF_000710305.1 Buceros rhinoceros silvestris | reverse complement strand
TGCATGAAGGTCTCTGAATCTGCGTGCTGGAAACGCTGCGAGCTGGTTCCAGTGTTTAACGCGGAGGTTAACCAGTTGTTTCGGTAGAGTGCTGTAGTTCTGGAGGGCTGTCACCCCGCAGGTGAGAGGGGCCCGTGCTGGCTCTGTGGAAAGGTTTTGACTCTCAGCCGTCACGGTCTTAAATTTCCTCCCCCCTGTTTTTTGGTAAAAGGGTTTCCTGATTTCTCTCTCTTCCTGCGTTTCTCCCTGCCTCGCAGTTTAGATCCTTCGTGGCTCGTAGGTCTGTTGCCGGTCTCGGGAAGAACCCTGGGCCGCTTTAAAAGCGGGCTCTTTCCCCGGTGGATAAATAGTTGGTGCTTGCGTAAGCCCTCGCACTTGGCTGGCGCTCTGCTCCACAGTGAGATGGATCCAGCCTGGCCAGGGAGCAGCTCCCGGAGCAGCCTGGCCGGGCTGGAGGCATCTCGGCGTCTCCTCAAAGGTCTGGCCACTGCTGGTTGCCTTTAACCTCGTTTCCTTCGGGAGCTCGGAGGGGTCCAGGGGCGTAAGTGGTTGCGGCCTTGCGGCGGGGATCGGGTTCTGGGCCATAGCGTGATGGCACGTGGATTTCAGAAGCGTTCTGGATGCCAGGTTTGTGCTTCATTAAGGGCAGTGCTTGTAAAAAGGGGAAAAAGGGCAGCAACGGGACGTGGTGTGTGTGGTGGGGTTCCCCAGCAGGTCTGGCAAGAGACCTCCGAGCAAGCGGCCTTCTGAGAGCGGCAGACCCCAGATCGATGCTTTTGGTACCCCGGAGCCTCCGTTGCTGCGTGGCCTCTCTCGTATGTAGTGAAGGGTCCTGCGTGGTTGGAGAAGTTGCTCCCTGTTGCTTTTAAACGGAAGGCTGCAGGCGAAATGTCTTCTCTCTGAGTGCAGACGTATGGAGGTAGAGTTAAAAAAAAAAAAAGCCATCAAGTTGGGTGGTGTTTGAATGAGAAATTGGTTTTTGGTGCAGTTCAGGAGTACTCCTGCAATTCATATCGCCTGTGAGGGGATAGTTCCGCCGCAAGGCCGTGGTTGGCTCGAGGCATTGGTGATGTCCTCCTCCATCCCAGCCGCGCTGAGCCTGGGCTGTCTGCTGGAAACAAGGTGCTGGAGTGCTGGCTGTGGTGTCTGCTGGAGCTGGCTTGGAGGGGACGTAGGTGACACGGTGCTGAGCTGGTGGTGTGGTCCTACTGGCCTGTATTACTGGACGTACTGGGAGAGCTTCACTAGGAGCTGGTTGAAATTCCAGTGGAAAAAAAAGCCAGCTGAGACAAGTAGAGGAAAATTTGACAGCTCGAAGTAAGTATCCACATCAAACAAGTGTCTCCAGAGTGCTGGGCACAGAGTGCTGGGCACAGCGCGCTGGGCTGCGTGGTGCACAGATGTGTCTGACTTGCGTAACTCTGTAGTGACTGGCAGAACATGTGGCGTGTGCCTGCCGTCGGGGTGTCTCCGGCAGAAAACCACGGTGGCCTTCACTGGGCAGCAAGTGCTTTGGGGGCTGCGCAGTGGCGGGGCTGGCTGGAGGAGAGAGGGAGGCGGGCAGCCGGGTTTGGGTCGAGGGGAGCTTCAGCATGCTCTTCATACAGGAGGTGGATTTTTCTGTATTTTTTTCTCTATTTATTTTTTTTTTAGTGTGGTTGAAGTGTGTGCTCTGGATTGGCTGCATGCTCTGTGGGGAGACTCGAGTCCTGCCAGAGCAACTTGGGCAGGAGGAGAATTGCAGGTCTGTCCGTGCCGGGCTCGGGGAGGAGCGTGCTGCTCGCACCCGGCTCCGCCACGACCGGTTTTCCCAGCGCTGGAGGTAGGGAGCTGGGGAGAACCTGCTGAGCTCCCCGCCTTCCTCACGGGGCTGTGCGCAGGCTCGCCCCGTTCTTGGTCAGATCAGGGAAGGCTCGAGCAGAGCCTTTGGGTGCGGAGAGCCAAGGAGAGCCCGCGGCCGGGGTGGTGGCTGCTGGTCAAGGCTCTTGGGGGAGGCTGGTCTCCCAAGTGAGACTTCCCTGCGGATTCACATGGAGCTGAATGTGGTGGTACAAAATGGCTAACAAATAGGTTGAGGCGTCACGAATTAACTCTTTCTGGAACGAATACACGAGTCGCCCGAGCTGCTGTGGTGCTGCAGTGGGTCACAGCAGCACCGTACAGCATGAGCGGAGGCTCGTCCCGGCTAACGAGAACCGGCGTCGCCCTCTGAGCCCCTTAGAGTGGGGCCGCACAAATGGGGTCCAGGGGACGAAGTAGCCTGAGGTGGCTTTGGGAGTCAGGGTCTTGCGAGGGGGTCTGGGACCTTCTCATGGAGTTTCTCGTGGGAAAAGTGACTGTTTTTCTTGTTGTTAAGCTGCAGAGCAGCAGTTTTGCAGGAGCTGAGCAGCTGCTAAATAATGCAGTGCGTACCTTCGAGTGGTTGACTTTTTCTCCAAGATTCTTGGAAGCTTTTAATCAGCCTCGAGTCCAGCATTTAGCTTGATTTATTTATTTATTAAACATATTTATGTTTTAGAAAGAGCTCAATGTGCAGGATGTGCTCAAGCCCAATTTCTTCTGGGCAAGGGAGCACCGTCAGCAG
>NW_010402826.1:46664-66051 GCF_000710305.1 Buceros rhinoceros silvestris | reverse complement strand
TGTTCCCTGACCGTGGGGTGCTTCTGGCTGTAGGTGACGATTGTGCTTTACAAATGAAAATGCCCAAATGGCTTCTTGCTAATCCAGACGCGTTCAAAATCAGCTTTAGAAGCAAGGGGGGCTGTGACAACTTGTGAAAGAGCTTATTAATACTGAGATGGAATTGTTAACGCTTATTTTTAACAAATAGTGGAAAATTTGGGAGGTGGAAAAACCCGAGTCCTGGTGCATGAACCATTATTCCGTGGTGTGTTGCCACAGGGTGGTGCACTGGATTTAGTTGTCTGTCACAAGGAAAGCTGAGCCTGGAAAGTTGCTACAATCGTATTTTATTATTGTTGTAGTGTTTGTGGGGAAACGCCTGTGGTGGTCACGCTGCTGGAGGATTTTGGTCCCCGTTGGTGTCATTAAACCAGTGCTGGGCATTAGAAACTTCCCTTCTCCCAACTGGAACTAATGTGTGTGGGGGGATCGAAAAATATTTTGAGCACTAAATTAATGGAGAATTTAATTCCTTGCTATTTTTTTTTAAAGTAACTAAAATAGTAATTCTTCACAGAAATATTTTACATTGTGGTCATTTGGCAATTCTGGAAATTGGAAGCATTAACTGGTAATTTGACATTAAAATGGAGACAAGCATGTGAAAAGGGGGTTGTTGTATCGGCAATAAATGTCAGCAACTATGGAAAACTGTAAATAAAAACTACAAAGAAAATCTGGAAAGCTGACTCTCCATATGATCAGTTCTGCAGATAAAACCAACTGTTCATTTTATGGGGAAATTTTAAGTCTTTCTCCTTAATCAAACAGTGACCTCTCACGTAGTCTGTCGGGCTCAGTCAGTAGAATGTGCTGCAGTGCTGGCAGGTCGTTGCACCGAGTGTGGCCTGAAGGGTGGGATCACGGCTGGGCAATAGGCATCATCCGGAGCAGCGAGATGCCCTTTTTTCACCCACGTGCCCTGACTCAATCCTCGTGACCCATCCCGGTGGAAATTCTTGGACTTTGCCATGTGCCAAGTCGAGGAGGAGCAAAACAGCGGTCCAGTCCTCCTCCAGGTAGCAGGTTCTGCAGCTCCTGGTGGTGTGGTTTCTCTCCAGACGCATCCTCCCTGGCTTCTGCAGAATTTCAGTCAGCTGAGCGTCTCTTTTCAGTTATTTGCAGTAACCGAATGCTTCAGAAGTCTATTTTCTTCTGCAGCAAATTATTTGAAAAAGGTTCACAGTGGAACCTAAACCATCACCATTTTTTTCAATGCACAGTGTAATTCCCCGAGGCTGTTGTCACAAACAGGCAGACTTTTCTGCCTTCCTTTCTTTCAAATAATACTGGAAAAACCAGCAATGAGACCGGGATTTAAAGAAACGAGTTCTTCAGATCCCAGGTTAAAAGCCAAAATAAGTGTCTTTAATTGTGTCTTCAGTAAAAAGCGTTTTGAAAATATATTAAATTATTCAGAATGTTCTTTTGTGCCATGATATCATCAGGATCCAGAGTTGAAAATATATGGAAATATTTAGAATATTGGTTTTGCCATTGCGTCATCAGGACTCGGAGCACTCGGACATCTGACGATACGTTACTGTTACGGAGACATTGCTGCAACAAATTTTTATAATGTTAACTTTGGAATGTTAACTTTCAAGTAGCATTTCTTTGAAAAAGGAGGTGGGAAGCTCTCCAGCACCTCACTGGAATGTGGATTGCTTGCAGAGGGTAAAATTTTCAATCATTAACTAATGACATGGTTGTTATATGACACCAGAGCGACCATACGGTGGTAGGTTTTGTGTTGCAGGGAGACTCCAGCAACCTGTAGTAACCCAAGATTTGGTTCAGGGTGGCACGTAACAGGCTGAACTGTACTGGCAGGAGCGTGAATCCTAATTCGCATGAAAATCTAATATTCCATCCGAGTCCCTGGACTGCAGCGTTACCGTTTCCTTGTAGTGCGTGTCACCTCAAACTCCTGTTTGCTTCAGTGCAGTGATTGAACTCAAGCGTTCTCAGAGCTGACCTGTTTTCTGTCCGTGCAGTGCTCCGAAATGCAAACAGCCTTTTTTGACATCATCAGTAAAGTGCGGCGTGATCGATGCTGCACTTCATCACCTCATCCGTCAGAGTTTAATCCGAACAGCAGCAATAAGCCTCCAGATAACGGGTCCACATTTGTTTCTTCAAAGCGATCCCAAACTGAAACACTGATAAAGCGAAAGCTAAGAGAAATAAAACTCATTTATTTGGTCCGCGTTGGTGAAGGATGTTCCCATTTGCCTGCTAGATAGGTTTAACTGTGGGAAGCTTATTTTTCCGTCACGGAACAGTTAATTTATGAGTTTTACTACCTTGTAAAAGTCATCCTGCAAACAGAAAAATGGCTGCACATGAGCTCTAGCCTGCAGGTTTTCTGTATATCGAACCTTAAATACTCCGAAAGCAAGTGCGCCTTTATGTTCTGCTCAGTTTTGAGTTGGAAGAGCTGCTGGCAGTGACCACTGTGGCTGGTGCTCGGTCTTACATTTTCCATTAAAAATCCAGTTTCAGGCAGTCCTGGATGTGGAAATGATAACTTGGGGAATGAATTTGTCTGTTACTCAACCCATCCAATGGGAATTTTGGTTGGATTACAGGGAATTATATTTGAAGGCTTTTTTGTCCCCCAGATGTAACTTTTTCCTTTTTTAAAATGATAGGAAAAGCAATGATAGGTCTGACTCGCTACATTCTTCCATAGGCTTTTATCCACTGTGTGGGAAGCTGTGGCTCCTCCCTCCTCCTCCTCCCTGCCTGGGGGATGCCTGTTGCTGGGCAAGAAGCGAGGCACGTGGATGTAGATGGCACCAGGAGGGAGAAGAGAGCCACTGAAGTGCTTCAGCCTGTCTGAGGGACAGAGCAGAGGGTACAGAGTCCTTGCTGAGCCTGTATGGGGGCTGGTGGTGGGACAGGGAATAGGTTTTGTGTCTGCCAGAGGCTCCTGAGCTGCTCTGACCCCACCCGTCCTCATACCACTCCTGGGCACTGGGCACTGCCATGGTGAAGTCGATGACCTTTCTCCACCCAGCTGGGTGGCTGCGTGTGTTCCCTCATCCCGGTTCATAAGTGTGTCCAGAACGGGGCAGGAATGTTTGAAACCAAAGTAAGAGAAGGGCTGGCAGAGTTGAACAGGCCTAGTTAGATGTTTGAAGACCACATCTGGCTTGCTGGTAAGGATTGTGTGCTGTTTGATTACTCTCAGCAGTGGAGACCTGGCTGGAACATCTCGGAAGAATGCTCAGCAGCGTCTCTGGAGTCTTCATGCGTCTCTTCTGTTGAGTGATACTGGTGTAAGCTGTGTTTTCAGTGCTCGTCTTCCTGCCCAGCAGCCTCAAATAGGATGGCATGGTATCCGGGAGGGTTTAAATGCTTTGCTGAACTTCCAGAGCTGAGGACAGGCACAGAGGAAAGACGCCTCTTGTGCTTAATGTAGCCAGAGACATTCTGAAGAGTTTCACGTTGGAAATGTCAGTCTTCTATAAATTCTACTTTCGCTGGAGTTTGGAAGCTTGGTTTATTTTTACTCGGAGAGGCTAAGGCGTAAAAGGGACATAGATGTGACAAATATGGAAGGCATAAGTAGCATCTAAATAGATTGGAGTAAAAATATGTTCCACGTGGTTTACTGTGGTATAATTTGGGCTTTTTTTGTATTTCTGGAATGTTTGCTATGAGACAAAAAAACCAACGTGAGTCCTGCACAGTCCAGTCCTTTCAGTACCAGCTCCTACTGTGTAACATAGATCTGGGTGTGAAAAGCCCCGGCCTTGGCCAGGCACGCAGAGGAAGCGCTGTGCGTGGTGGGGGGGCCACGTAAGGTTTGTAGGTTTTATTCAGTGCGTTATCAAAGCGATCACCTGCATAGAAGTGCCACATCGTGATAATGAAGTATGAATTGATAACAAAGTCAACCCCGTTATTAGGAGTGATTTGCTGTCCTAGGAATGAGAATTCTGCTATCTAGAACATTTGTAGTGCGTTGAATCTGAATAAATATACGATAGACTGGGGTTCTGAAGATGCTGGTGGTTTTCAAATGAGATTTTCCCCTTATTTCTTTTTGCAAGGAAGAACTATTTATTACTCTCTTCTGAATGCTGATTAGCATGTTTAAAGCCTGTCAGACAGGGGCAAATAAGGCCCTGCAGGACCCATCTTTTCTCCAGAGGAGCAACCCCGAATGAAGGATGACTGATCTGTCGAGCCCTGCTGTGTATGTAACGTCTTAAAACGTTTATAAAAATTCAGGAGAGTTTTGTATTTCATGAACATCAGCCTGTAGTTACAGTTTGTGTTGATGGTTTGTTTAAAGTCACGTCATCCCTCTTGAGTAACTGCTCAGCCAGGTCTCTGGGTTGTTTGCTGCTGCTGTTGCAGGACCTCGTGTTCTTGGTAGAAAGTGATGGATTGACCTTTATTCTCCGCCGTGCTCTCCTGCACCCCCACAGCTCTCTTGCTTCCTGAGTTGTCCTCCGGGATTCCCCGCAGAATAAAAAGCTGATCCTGCTGCTTCCTGGTCTGCGGCGATGTTTTGAACATCCGTAGCCATTTGATGATCAGCAAAGCTGCTCTCCTCTATGGGTGATGTAGGTCTCATCTGTAGGTGTACAGCCCTCCACTCCTGGGCTCCGGGGGTCGTGAGGAGGAGGAGGGAGAGCTGTGTCTCCAGCACTTGGGGATGAACTCTTTGCCTCGGAGAACACTTTGGGGTGGATGGATTGGTTTCCGTTTTCTTATCTTCATAGTTGCTGTTACAGTGGACACATCCAGGAGAAGCCAGGTGTGTTTCTTTGAAGTGGTGTCAGTAAAAGGATTTTTTTAAGGGTATGAATTTTGTACAGAGCTGTTCTGAGCATGCGTTCAGGAGCGTGCACACAGCGCTGCTGTATTTTTGTCCACAAGAGCTGTTCTGTGTGCATGTGCCTGAGTATTTCCATACTCGCACCGGTGACGCATGGTTGCAGGTAGTGGTGGTTACTGGGGTCTGATTATCAGACAGCTTTGGTCAACTGCAGAATGGTGAGTGCAGGTTTTGAAGTTGTTCTCAGCCTGAGGTTTGCTTGAACTGTACAGTTGGCAGTTTTTCCCAGGGGTAGTTCAGAGAGAAGCATTCTGCGAAGGTGGTCAGGAGTAACACGTTCTTAGAAGATTCCTGATAGTTTAATCATGCTCCAGCCAAGCACCTTGAAAGACCTACTGTTTACCACCTGGAGAGAAAGGAACGCCTACGATTATAAAGGAGCTCAGTAAACCTTCAGGAAAGCTTTACAAATTTACAAAAATAGCCTTATGGGACATCTTGAAGTAAAGCTAAAGCTGCATCAAGATTGACATTAATAATTTGATGAATGCTGGGTAAGGCGAAGCGTGAGTGAGGCTTTGACCTTTGGGGTTGTGTTTTTCACTTCCCTCTGTGCCGTATTTTGCTTTCTTGCCTTTTCCTCTTCTCATCATACATCTCTGGATTGCAACAGCTGCCTCTTTGTGCTCTGATGGTGCTGGAGTTTAAGGGGCTCAGAGATGTCCAGGGACACCAGTTCTGGTGTGGGAAGCCGTAGCAGATGCTTGGAGGTGAGCTGGGGCAGCGATGAGGAACCCTGGCCCACGCTGCATGGACAAATTGGCCCCTGGCAAGGAGCTATCTTAGAAGGAGAGGTGTTCTCTGTGTTTCTTAACTCCCTATAGAAATCTAGGGAGATAAAGGTCTTCATCTTGTGCCTGCTGCAGGATCAGCACCGCCGTACAGCAGCTTTGGTTCTTAAAGCCAAGACATTTATTTCGTCTTCGTAACAACTGGTTAAGAACCTTGAGCAAATGTTGTGCTGTGTTTAAGGGGGGAGGTGAGTGAAAAATAACCAGTGAGACAGAGTGAGCATGCCAGCGCTCTTTCCACGTGACAGCACGGCTGCAGAATCACAGGCAGAATATCCCGTCGGGATGCGAGGCAGCGTTTGCTCGTCCCTTGTGCAGGTGACCCGTGTGACCCTTGCGGATAGGGTTGCCAAAGTCGTTTATCTGGGAATTCCTAAACAGGATTAACAGTCAGCAATTTGCATTTATTGTGACAAAAGTAATCTTAGGAAGGTACTGAAAAATAGTGATGTAGAAGTGCTGATCATATTTCACCAGTTAGTAGGGAAGGGAAGGTCAAAACACTTTTACATAGTGACCAGCTGACCACGTCAAGGATCTGTATTCAGGTTTATCGTGAGCAGGACAGCTGTCCTGTGATGGGTTGTGTGTGCTGGAGGACAATTCCTCCCCCCTAGTCGTTTGTTGGCCAGCCGCCCATCCTCGTGGCATTTTAGGATATGAAGCTGATCTTGGTGAGAATCGGCAAGTCGAAAATTATTTGACGGTTTTGGAAGGGCAAGGGGGGAAGTTATGTTAGTTGGAGAATTAAAAAAAGAAGAAAAGAAAAAAAAAAAAGAAAAGAGTGCTGACCAGAATTTACAGTACAATTAACGTGCTAATCATGCGTTGACATGAATTGAAGGCCCTGAAGAAGGGGGTTTACAGCGTAACTGTGAAACAATTTGCATCTGTGTAGAGGACTGTGCTTATCCACCGAGGAATGAGACTTAAGGTGGATTTGTTTAATCGGGTTTATTGAGAGTACATAGCTGCGGGACTCCTTTTTCCTCACACTTCAAAATCTCCTGTCTTTCTGGAAGATTCCCTCCTGCGTTGACGTTCAAGATGTCAAGGCAGGAAGTGTGGTGACGTTTAATAGGGAATGAAAGTGAAACCCCCAAGAAATGGTCTTCTTAGTTTTAGAGTAGATTGAGTGGTAGTGAGCCCCTCACTGCCAGGACATTGAGGGGCTGGAGCGTGTCCAGAGAAGGGCAGCGGAGCTGGGGCAGGGTCTGGAGCACAATGTGCTGAGGAGCAGCTGAGGGACCTGGCGGGGCTGATCCTGGAGCAAAGGAGGCCCCGGGGAGACCTTCTGGCTCTGACAACTCCCTGACAGGAGGTTGGAGCGAGGTGGGGGTTGGTCTCTTCTCCCCGGGAACAAGTGACAGGACGAGAAGAAATGGCCTCAAGTTGCACCAGGGAGGTTTAGGTTGGAGATCAGGAACAATTTCTTTCCAGAGAGGGCTGTGCAGCATTGGCCCAGGCTGCCCAGGGAGGTGGTGGAGTCCCCGTCCCTGGAGGGGTTCCACAGCCGTGTGGGTGTGGAGCTGAGGGACATGGTTCAGGGACCCTGGCAGTGCAGGGGAACGGTTGGACTGAGTGAGCTTGAAGGTCTCTTCCAGCCAAAATGGTTTGGTGAATATCTGAATGTTTCTGGGTCCAGATTACCCTGATAAAACTGACGTTTTAATGCAAACTGCCCTGAAATGAAAATCCCTTTTTCTGCCCCATAAGAAATTCAGAACTCCCCAGCAGATTCTTCCTGTCCCTCTTGGAAGGGATGTGAACAGCTTGGACACGCCGCCTAGCACTACACCCCCGAGCACTCGCTGTTAATGCTGCGGGAGTCTGCGTTGTTTGGGGGGGTTCTGCAAATCTTTCAGGCTTGTTGGTGCCCAACACGTTACCCTGCTGTTGCCGCCCCTTATTCTTCTGTAAATTTGTCACGACAGGAAAAAGGATAAAAATTTGAACCAAGCTGGAAATCCAACTTGGCAGTTTTGAAACAGCCTCACTTCAGGTCTTGTTCCTGTATTTACTTTTACCGTTACCGCTGCACTTCATTTTAAATTACTTGTTTAGCATCGCCCTGGCAGGCAGGTGAGCGGTGAGAGCAGAGTGTTTCTAAAAATGACGCTACCTGAGTTGTTCTGGGAGTGATGGACGCTTCTCAGTACCTTTAAATCAAATGCTTGTTTATCTTAAACCTAATAACTAAGTATCTTTACTATCTCGTGTGATAAAACTGTAATATTATTAAGAGGAGAAAAAAATGACCTTTCAGATAAAACCTGCCCCAGATGCAAGAAACAACTGCAGTAGATTATTGCCGAGGAGCGGGTGCCCTGAGATCCGTCAGGAAGGTGCGGTCCATCAGACGCAGCGTAGCTCTCGCTGGCAACAGCAGCACACCTCAGGCCGTGCGACACGCAGCCCGTGTCGCTTCATCGCTCCTGTTCAAAGCACCCTGCCAGGAAATGTCCTTGATAGAAAGAAGGAAGCTCTGCCATTTCGTTTTCACTGTGTGATACGGGAGATGAAGCCCGTGCAAACCTTCACGGTGGCCGTGTGCTGCCGTGGTCCTGTGCGGATGCGCTGTCCGCAGCAGTTTGAACTCCTATTGCAGCAGGCGGTTCTGATTCTTCCCTGCTGTGCCCAGAAAATATTTCCTTCACCAAACTGTGTGCAGATAACACTGGCAATCCTAAATTGTGTATCTGAAAATATTTACCAGAGCTTTGCAATGTAAAAAATAACTCTTCCCTGTTCCTAAAACCAAAAACAACGCTTGCCCCCCCAAAAAAAGAAACCCAACCAAAAACCCAACCAAACCAAACCAAGCAAACCGAAAATGCCAGTAATGTTTGCAGGGATGCAAGTGGTGAAGAGGAAACTGATACAGCGATGTGAGAGGCAGCCCTGTGGGATGGCCCGGAGGGCGCAGCAGTTTGATTCTCAGCACGGTCCCAGCCCGCGGAAGGTGGGATGTTAGCATGCGAGGGTGTGCGCAGGTTCACGTTTGCACTGCCACCCAGAAGGGACCCTGGGCTTGGTTTGGAGGGGTCGTCAGTGGGTGCTGGAGAAGCGTAAGAGTGACAGGACAGTGGGGCTGGCTCCTCGGTGCTGAGACAGCCCAGAATTCCACACGGTGCACTTAGTGTCTGTTTAGTTTGGGTTTCCTTTATCCTCAGTGCTGTGGATGGGGGTGTTGGAATTCCACTTGATTTTGGAAGTCCGTGGGTAAAAACTCGCTGTTTTTTCGTCACGCAGTAATCACCTACTGCTTAGGAGAATGCTTGGGGTTTTTCTTTTCCTTTGCTAGTGGTGCAGGGTCGAAGGGAAATGTTTCTGTTGGCCACCTTGAATTCCCAGCTGGAATCAAGGTGGGAAAACAAAAATACAAGGTGTGACTCTTAAACTATTTTCAAGCAATTGTCAGCCCAGTACATGCTGCATTTAAAAAAACCCAGACAAACCGCAGTTTTTTCCTGTGAAGCTGACTTCTGAAGTCCCACCGTGGGTGGTCTTTGTGTGATAACCTTCAAGTGACAAATGGCTTTATCTCCTCTTCTGCTGATACGGTTGGTAAAAATTTCTGGTCTGGGTAATAATGTCGCAAGCTTGAATGGATAATAATTCCGACTGGAAAACAGGTTCACATCTTCACCTTTTTAATAGCTGATGAGTGATAGTCACGTAGTTGGCTGTTAGGAAGTACTTTACAGGAGTAAATGGGTTTTCTTGCTCTAACGAAGACAGTGTCTGGGGTTGTCAGGGAGTCTGTATCCCGTATTTTCAGTTAATAGCTGCTAAAAAATCACACTTGTGGAACTGACTGCCAGGTCCAGTAGGCAGATGGCTTTGAAAGCAAATCTGGTTTTGCTTTCCACTTCATCAGACAAGGCAACCAAACATTTCTAGAGGTTTGGTGGTCTCGTGCTGTAGCAAGATAGATACTGAATGTTTTCCTGAACAGTACAAGGCTGCTGTTTGGACCCAGTATTCAGAAACACTTCTTTAAAGAATAAACCCCACGTTTGCTGAGTGTCAAACTGGCTGTAAATTGTTGTGTTTTCATGGCAGACTCTGCATGGGTTAACTTCTCTGTAAACACTGGTCTTGCATGTTAAATGGCGTGGTCCATGTCCTGGAGGGGAGGGATGTCATCCAGAGGGACCTGGCTTGAGAGCTGGGCCCAGGAGAACCTCCTGAAGTTCAGCAAGGCCAAGTGCAAGGTCCTGCCCCTGGCTGGGCTGGGGCAATCCCGAGCACAAGCACAGGCTGGGCAGTGAGTGGATGGGGAGCAGCCCTGCAGAGAAGGACCTGGGGTGTGGGTTGATGAGAAGCACAACATGGACTGGCAACGTGGACTCATAGCCCACAAAACTGATCAAAAGCAGCATGGCCAGCAGGTCGAGGGAGGGGATTGTCCCCCTCGGCTCTGCTCTGGTGAGACCCCACCTGCAGGGCTGGGTCCAACTCTGGAGTCCTCAGCACTGGAAAGACATGGACCTGCTTGAGCGGGTCCAGAGGAGGCCACAAAAATGATGAGGAGGCTGAAGCACCTCCTCTGTGAGGACACAGAGTCGGGGTTGTTCAGCCTGCAGAAGAGAAGGCTCCAGGGAGGCTTGTGGTGGCTAAGTGGGGCCTACAGGAAAGACAGGGAGGAACTCTGTCAGGGGTGTAGTGATAGGACAAGATGTAACAGTTTCAGACTGGAAGAGGGTGGGTTTAGAGCAGATTTCAGGAAGAAATTCTTCCCTGTGAGGGTGGTGAGACCCTGGCCCAGGTTGCCCAGAGCAGCTGTGCATGCCCCATCCCTGGCAGTGTCCCAGGCCAGGCTGGACGGGGCTCTCAGCACCCTGCTCTAGAGGAAGCTGTCCCTGCCCGTGGCAGGAGGGTCGGGACTAGGTGATCTTCCTTCCAACCCAAACTATTCTATGAGGAAACAGTAAAAATGTATTGAGCAAGAGAGTTGAATGTGAACGCATTAAATTCTTGTTTTGCGTTCTGGTGAAAGGGAGCATCAGGTATTTACTAGAGAAGTGACTTGAATTCTTCTAGAAGAAGTTTAAAACGTGGCAACTGCATGGAGAGCTCAGGTGCTTAACGTGGGGATACTTACTGGGCAATGTTTGGGTAAAACTGACCACTAACACCCTTCTCTGGAACACAACATAGCTATTCATATCACTTCCCAGAGGTTAAATGCAGCCCTTGGGACCGTCACAGGAAATAATACCAGTGTGCTTCTAAACCATGGCCCACCTCTTGTCCAAAGTGGCCAAATACACCCATTTTCTTGATTACTGGGAGGACCGTGTATAATTATTACTGCCCTGCGTGGAGCCAGGAGGTGCCAGATGTCCCCAGCCCCTGCAGTCACTGCCCGTCACTACCTCCCTCCCCACTGGCTGGTTTTTGCTGGGTTTGTTCACAAACATCACCTGTGTTTTGTTTTCAGCGTTTGGGTCGTTTTGGAGGAAAAGCTGAGCCAGTTGTTCCGTTGTCCCTCAGCCGAGGCTGCGTGGCTGAAGGAGGTGGCGTGCCGCTCCTCTTGGATGCTGTTCGTTTGGCAGTGCTTTCTTAGTCGAGGCTTCCTGCCGTCGCTCGGGTTTAAGTACAGTCATTGGCCTCGCTTGGGAGAGTCCTACATAATGTGGTGCTTAAATATCTGGTGGAACTTTCGCAGTCACGTCCGTGAGCTGTTTCTCACAGTGCTGGAAGCTTTTTCACGTCTGAAAACTGGAGGCATCGCTGTGGTGGTGAGGAGCGGGAGGACTGCCCTTCCTTTGTCAGTACAGTCAGAGGTCAGAACACCTTCCGTTTGGTTCAGTAACCGGTGGAGGAGACGCAGGCCCTTGTAGGACACGGTTGGTTGTCCTGTTGTAGGTGTCCGCTTGAGGATGGTGTGACTTGTGTCCTGGCGACTCCGCCACAGCACAGTTTTTGTCCGAGCTCTGTGCTTGGCTGTATGCAAAGACCGGTGGAACGGGGTTCAGAATTGGGGCTGGACAGTCTCGTCATCAGCTCCCTGCGCTGCGCTGATGCGTAACCAGGGAGCTGGGCTTGCAGGATGCCACCCTTTATCTTTAGCTTCTCCTCAGAGGAGGAGGGGAAGAAGAGGGAAAACTTGGCAAAAAAGCCCAACCTTCAGCGGTTGCTGCTGGCGTTCTGCTTCTCTAAGTTTAGCAGTGCTGGGGGTGGCTGTTAAAACGGGCTTTCGGCTTGTGAAATCCTCTGTTCGGAGCTGCATCGGGGAACGTGGGGCTGCAGCGTGCTGGGAACTGGCCTGTGCTGCAGCTCCAGAGCCGGCATACCTGGCTGCCTGTAACCCAGAGGTCAGTAAAAAGGGCAGAGACTTACACACTTTCCCCGCTGCAGACAAGAGTCGCATGGTTTACTTACCAGCAAACTTGGGGCTGTGTATTAAACTGGGATTTGTGGAAGTTTCCCGTCCCGCTGAAGTCCGGCTGCTGTTCTCCACAGAGGTAATCCTGATCTCAGCATCATCAGGGGCTTGTTGTTTTGCCACTGTGGAGAAACTTCTTGTGCCCGTTACGCAGCCAGGAGAACAATATAGAGGGTCATGGAAAGGCTGCGGTGTTCAGCGGCCGCCCGGAGGGTTTTCACAGTTCCTATAGGATGGTGACAAATCTCCCATGGCAGAAAGCTGCAGCTGAACCTGATAAAATACCACCTCTGCTACTTCCTCCTCTGATGAGTTCGCTCAGCTGGCTTCCCGAGTGAGTACCATCAGTGCTGGGCTGGGCTGACCCTCCCGCCTTCCCCCAAAACCTGCTGTAAGTGCCTGTTTCTGAAATAAATCAGTGGATTTGCAAGGTCATGTCCTTGGCATAGTGACTCCTGAAAAGTCTGTAAGAAACGTGTATTTCTTGCCTGTCTGCAGCATTGGAGGGAGGTTACGGAAAGGGGGGTTCATCGAGAACGGTCACTAACACTGGCTCTGTGGAAGGACACAGGATCCTCTTGTGGAAGGAGGGGGAGATCAACCCCTGGAGTATTTTCAGTGGGATTCTGGCTGGGTTCATCTCCTGGACTTGTTGATAGTCCAGAGCGCTGCTAAGGAACAGCAAACAAGTCCACATCCCATTGAAAGCATGTCGAGATAACTTTTGTATAGAGGAAGGATAAATCTGCTGCACGCGCAGCAGAATTGAATTTCCATAGTTCTTTAGAGCAAAGGCTGTTGATATTTTTTATAAACCTCATTCACCTTTCACTTTCGGAGCGTTAAGTTGCGCTAACGGAAGGGCAGCGGCGATAGAGGAGCCTTTGCAGAGCTGCCTGGGGCGGGTGGGCTGCCCTGCGCTCCGCGCACAGGGCTTCCAGCTGCCTGGTGCCCCGATTCCTCCGCGTGGGAGCCCCCAGCTGTCCCCCTTCGGGGTCCTGTGGGGACACCTGGCCCGGCGCTTGCACGGGCCCTTGTGTGAGTTTAAGCTTCAGTTCAAGGGGAGCCATTTGGACAGAGTTACTGGCTGTGTGTTTTGGATCGGGGGGCTTGAATTTACAGCCAGCTTTAAACCTGTGCTCTGATACTCTCCTTTAGGCGCGGATTAAACCCCCTGCCAGCTCGGCTGTACGTGCAGGGCTATCGGTGTAGTGGCGCTGGTCTGGGGTGCTAAGGACAGAATTGAAGAGAATTAGAATTCAGCTGGCTGCTGGAGCCTGACACGGTGAGATTCGTGATGGAAGTTTGTGATTTAATACATATTTACAAGGCATTTAGCGATGAGTGAGACGCCAGCACCCTTTTTGTGTGATGGATGATCAGCAGGGAGGTGTTTTGTTTCCACTGGCAGGCGCTGGTACTGCTGCGGTACCGCTGTGGTATCGCTTGCTCTACCTCTACTATTAATGTCCCAGGAAGAAATTTAAGGGAATGAGAATGTGTCAGTAGTAAAGAGCTAGAAAAAGAATCACAAAACCATTTGGTTGGAAGAGACCTCTAAGCTCATCCAGTCCAACCGTTCCCCTGCACTGCCAGGGTCCCTGAACCATGTCCCTCAGCTCCACACCCACACGCTGTGAAACCCCTCCAGGGATGGGGACTCCAGCACCGCCCTGGGCAGCCTGTTCCAGGGCTTCCCCACCCTCTCCGTAAAGAAGTTTTTCCTGCTATCTAACCTAGAGCTCCCCTGGCACAACTCGAGGCCATTTGCTCTCGTCCTGTCACTTGTCACGTGGGAGAAGGCAGGCTGATATTTCTGGGGTAAGCGGAAAACTGAGATAAAGGGGGGTAAGGAAGCTAACATAAACCTGGAGGAAAGATGGCTAAAAGCTTTCAAAGAATTCAGTGTGATGTAAGTGTCAACGGTAAATTATTCACCTTTCAGATGCCACACGGGCCCTTGTTAGGTTTGCTTATT
The DNA here is from genome assembly GCF_000710305.1 of Buceros rhinoceros silvestris. NCBI lineage: Eukaryota > Metazoa > Chordata > Aves > Bucerotiformes > Bucerotidae > Buceros > Buceros rhinoceros. The sequence continues at coordinate 51,991 of NW_010402826.1, read as the reverse complement.
TGGTAATACAGTTTTACAAGATAAAACCACTGAGCTTTAATTTTCTGCTGTGTAAAAGAAATTAAAAGAAAAAGCTTGTTGCTCATATGAGACTGGCAGACTCATGTTAGAAAAGGACTTTTTTAAAGTAGTGGGGTGGGTTTTTTTAACCCTTTAGTGATATTTCAGCTGTTGTAAATACCTGTGTATAGTTCCTGAAATAACTGAGAGTGAGTTGTCACCTTGTGTACAGGAGCACTAGCTGTAGGTAAATACCTGTTACTCACCTGTAGGTCACAGGGTTTGTGGTTGTGATAGGTAGTGTCCGGGCTCGTGGCACCGTGCAGGAGTTCAGGTCAGAAGGGACATCTGTAGGTCCCTGCTCGAGGCAGGGCTGAGGATGCTCCAGTCAGGTTTTTAGCATCTCCAAGAGAATCTCAGCCTGTCTGGGGTTCTCTTCTAGTGTTTGACCACTGTAATTCCTAATATTTGGGAGGAATTTATCTTGCTGCAGGTTGGATCCGTTGCCTCATACTGTTCCTGTGTACCCCCAAGAGTCTCGCTCCATCTCCTCTGTAACCACCCGCACCCCATATAGCTGTATCTGCCTCAAATAGTAGCCTAGATGTACAAAGGGTTAGTAAAGTTCTTGCTTGTTTGGTGTTTCCATCTTCCTCAAGCAATTTTCTCTTCACTTAAATGTAATTCGTCTGCAAAGAGCTTTCTCTTCTGTGAGGTTTGCGTGATTCCCAGTTTAAAGGCAGTGCTCATCCTGGTCTCTCCCTCGCCCCAGCTGTGCTTTTTCCTGAAGGTAGGAAGATACTGTAGCTGTGGGTTCCACCTTCCCATGCTCACGTGCTCATGTAGCCCATGTTTTGGTTTAGCCCATTGAAGTCCTTATCCTACTGTGCGCACACAGCTTTTAAACTCCTCTAGAACAAACAAAATCCACTTTCACCAGTGTCATGCGATGTGTCAAAATCCCCTCGACATCGTTAAGTCCCCTAGGAAAATGGATGCTGAGGACGGCTGAAAGGGATGCCTCTCTTTTCTCTCTGACACACCCTGGTGCTGTTAGCCCCCGGGCTGTACAGTGTTGTATGCCTGAGCTGGAGTTCACACCCCCCTTCTGTCCAATAAAACAATTAGTGTTAATTACTGCTGCGGTGCCCCACGTCACTGGGGCGTGCAGCTCTGTCGCAGTCAATACCCCGTGCTCTGATGGATGGTGCGTTGCTTTGTTTTGGGGCAGTACCAGTGTTTCACCCCGGTGTTTGGCTTTAAGATTACCATATCATTAAGCTGCCTAATGAGGTACAGTCTTTATTAATTGCAGTGGAACGGGAGAGGGAGGCAGGGCATCCTGGTGGAGTTTATTCACCAGAAGTAAAAATAAATAAAACCAAAAATCTCTGGAAGTGGGTTAGCCAATTACTTGGCACTGTCCATTAAATTCTCTCTTTAGTAATTGCATTTTGGTAGATTAACAGTTAAAAGAGTGTCTTTGCTTTTGGAGGCAAGAAGTTAATCTTTGACAGCACATTTTCGATGCGTTACTGAAAATCATTTTGCACAACAGCTCTGTTACTATTTTCAGTGGTGTTGTGGGGCTCTTTTCAGCAAAGCTGCTGTCAGCAATGGTCCTGTGGAAGCCGAAATAGCAGCTAATCACCGTGTGGTTTATCCGTGGAGGTAAGTGCTTAACTTACATGGAAACAGATTTATTAAAAAAAAACAACCAAACCACCTTTCCAGCGCATCGTGACAAGCTGCTGCAGCGTCATCTTCTCGGCTTCCTCCTGGGCGTTCGGGTGCCTTTCTGGACGTAGGCTGCCACGGGGGCTGTGTCAGGTGGAAGGTTGTGTGCTTTGGGTTTGTCTCTTTTTAAGCTTCCCAGAGCTTTGCCTGTAAAGTGTGGTTCCACGTGGAATGGGTGGTGCTTGTTTCTCTTCTGGCCTTTCAGCAGTGGTGCATGCTCTTCAGTTACAGTCTTAGCCAAACAGGGGAGGACACTGGGTGATCTCCTAGCAGTGCTTCGCACAGGTCTTGTAAAGCCAGTGGGGAATCCTGTACTCTGAAGCATTTCAGGAAAGTTGCTTCAGAAGTTCTTGAAACATACGGGGGTCTCACTTGGCAGGGACACTTTTGGGTTGTACGTCCTGGTCTGACACTGGTGATTGATTGGCTTCTCGTTTCCTAGAACAAATGGTATGTTCGGAGTGTGGTTAATAAGACGAACAGATGCGGTGCTGAGGGACATGCTTTAGTGGTGACGTGGCAGTGCTGGGTTAACGGTTGCACTTGATGGTCTTAAAGGTCTTTTCCAACCTAAACGATTCTATGACTGCTGTCCATAAAACCCATGTTCTGAATGTGCACCTACCTTTTATTAAAAAAAGGTTACAGCCCTGTTCCTTACAAAAGGGCCATCAAGTCACTTCCTGGAAGCACATCAAGCGTGACCGCGTACTGGTGTCTTCGTAAATGACACTGGTTTTCCTTGCGATTCTTCCTTTTCTTCCCACTCTTGACTTCATGAGGTGCCTGTAGACACCAGAGCACCAAACAGATCGTTAATTGTTGCGGGTGCTTTTACTGGAGCCTGCAGTGAGACATCTCACCATGGGAAGGTGGTTGTACGTGTTGAAAACCTGATCGATGAGCATGTCACCGTTGACGTGAAACATGACAAAAGCGCCTGTAGTCACTTCACTCATCACTACAAACGCGCTTCTTTTCAGCTGCTTGGCGTGCAGATCTGTGCAGAAGGGCTGAGCAGATCTGAGCGTGCCTGTGTGTCAAACGCCAGTCTAGACAGAGCACGGTGGTGTTACAAGAGGTTGCTGTAAGGTTGGGGATGTCCTCCGTCAGCTCTGTGTGGTGGCGATGGGTATTGCTTGAAACATGACGGGAACTTACTAGTGTCTGAGCCTGGGCTTCAACTGGGCTTGAACGCTCTGTTTCTTCTTTTATTTGGACTCCTTGAATTCTGCAGTTCTTTTTCAAAAAAATGTTTAAGCTTCCTGTTCCTCTGAATATTCAGACATATACAATGCTGGTCTTAAATAGCCTGTTTAAAAAAATTAATCATCCTGGGACAACTACAGTGTGTTTTTTTTCTGTTGTTGTAAAGATGCTGAGGACTGATAGAAGCGTTGCTGGTCAGTTTATGTTCTACCTGTAAGGAGGAGTTTAAGGAAATAGAATCGCAGAATGGTTTGAGTTGGAGGGAACCTCACTGTAAAACATTTCTTCCACATCCCTAGTGTGGAATGCATGAGTGTTCCACGACTGCCCAGTCTGTGGGCCTGGCTGGCTGGTTGGTGTTGTTATCAGTAACACACCCTGTCCTTGAAGAATACTTCAGAAACAGCACAGAATTGCATAAAGCTTTTTTCTTTTTAGTCCTCTCATTTGAGTTCAGAATTAATTTATGAAAAAAGCTTAAAAAAACCCAACTAAACAAAGCACTAAAAAACCCCCACCACACTTTTATTTCAGTGTGGTTAGTCACACAGTGGAAACAGCGGGCTCGGTGACAGCTTCCTTAAAGGGAGCAGAAGAGCCTTTAGTCAGGTCCTCACCTGATCCGAAGGGGAACTGTGCCTTGTTGAGAGGTGCTTAGGTGAGGATTTGAGTAGAATTACGGATCACTCTGTGCGTTACTTCTCTGGTACTTCTTAAACTCTGAAAATACAACCTCAGATTGTCTCGGTGAGAAGTTAAGATTCATCCTTAATTCACCCCTCTCCAAATGACTTCCATCTTTCACTGAGACACGGAGATTAGTCATAGCTATTATTTCTCGGAAAGATCGGAGGTGAGTTGTGCTTTCTTGAGGAAGGGCCAGTCCGATGCTTTTGTTGTGGCAGACGTGGTTAAAGCGGTGGTTGAGAAAGGAGGGGATCTGGAGAGGGCAGGGACCTGCAGGGGCTGTCCCCGGGGGGTGGTTCAGTTTGGGCAGTCCTTCCCCTCTGACAGATGAAGCACGTAGGAACTCTGGAGATGCTGCAAGGTGCAGGAGGAGGCAGTCTGTGGTGTGTGTTCACACTGCGTGGACTGGGACGTACTTTGTAGGAACAGGAGCAGTGAGGAGATGCAGAGCACGTGAATAAGGTTTGCATTTGCTGTTTGCAGTGTCCTGCCCCGTGCTGTGGTACATCATAACGCACCTGCAGTGCTCGCCGTGCTCAGCAGCTTTGGGAGGGCGCTCTGTTACCCAGCAGCCTTGCGATGGGTGGTGGACTGTTCTGACATAGAAATTAAATATTTGATCTTCGTTTATGGAGTTATCAAGAAGGAAAGACTGAGGCCAAGTGTTAGAAATAATAAAATTTGCTATAATAAAATAAAATAAAAGTAGCAGCTCCAGAAGGCTTCAGTAGTGGCTGAGTTTCATGAAAACCCGTGTCCTTTCTTAGCACATCAGGCTGTACAGGTAAGCACTAGGGGTGATGTTGGTACAGTCGCTCCGTGGTAGATCGTTCTTCTGGGTCCTCTTCGAATCCTGACTGTGCTGTCACTGACAGTCCCTGACAGCGTCTTGTTCATATGCTGCATAAGGGCTCTGGAGTGATCCCGACCACAGAAGATGGTGGTGACATGGTTTTGGCAACTAGATGCTTGCCGGGGGGCGAGGTGTGTGCGTGTGTGTGTGCAGCAGTAGATGATGTCCAGCACGTCCTCCGGTGTTCAGACAGGCTGACAGGTAGGAAGGGCAGCTGAGAGAAACCCGTCACAGTGTGACCGAAATCAGGGGAAGGAGGCCCCAGGAGCACAGCGTGGACGGTGGCTGGGAGGGGGCTGTGAAACGGTTGTGTTCAGTAGGGGTTTCGGGAGGAGAGAGCAAACAGCCATCACATTCCCACCGTGCGCTGCAAGGTGGGAAACTCTGTAAGGTCGGAGAAGCAGGAGACACGACTCAGGGTGTTTTTATAGATGCAAACCTGAAAGAAAAAGAGGACTGAGGATGAGGTGGGAGTTTAACAGAATTCTTTATTATGGAGATGGGCACAAGCTGTCCCAGATCGAATGAGGGATTGAAAATAACAGTCACTCACTCACTTGGTTAAGTTCCTCCAGCACAAGGAGGAAGGAAGGAGGGAAGCCTGCAGAAAGTCTGACCTAGTTTCCAGGAGGGAAGATTTGAGCAGAGATAAGTATAAATGAATATTTTTGCTCCTCTGATATTTTTTGTGGTTGTTTTTAATATTTTTAAATTAATTTTTTAATGCTCTGTGTCTTATGCTTGCCTGAACACGCACCCAGCACTGGCTCTGGGGAGCACAAAGAAGCGGCGAGCGTTGTAGTCAGCAAAGGAGGACAAAGGACTTGGTCCGCTGCTCAGC
>NW_010402826.1:44590-46528 GCF_000710305.1 Buceros rhinoceros silvestris | reverse complement strand
GAAGAGGAACTTACCAACTTTGGACTTCAGAATATTTTATTAACTGGGGGAAGGGAAGCTTGTATCAGTCTTTGGCTAAGACTTTAATTGGGAGCAGATGGCAAATTAAATCACTTGGAGCTTAGTGGCTGGTGTGAAACTCTACAACTCGAGAGCTGTGAGCTGTTACCTTTGATACCTCCGGAACAGTAAACAAGTGTCTCAAGACCCAGAAGATCGAGCGTGACACGTAGCCTGCCTTATTCATAATCTGTAGTTTCAGTTTTCAGAAGGGAACATGGGAACATAAGAAATACTGCAAGAAACCAAGGAAACCCTGAGAGCGGTCAGATCTTTCTTTTCGAAAATAAACGATGTAGAGAAACTGGCCTTACTTCTGCTAACTTGGTAGCAAGGAAAGGAAAAACTACTGGATTGCCACGAGGTGAAGTGAAGCTTTTAAGACTGAGCTAGAAAAATGTGGTCTGTGTATGAACTGCTGTGGAATGGGTGCAGGGATCTTTGCCGAATCAGCCGGCCGTTGGGGGCTGCTGGCAGGTGAGGCTGTGCTGCGCGCTGGACCAGCCGTAAGGGCCTGGCGGATGCCGGGGGGGATGTTCTGCATCAGTACGGGAGGGGACTGGAGGAGCTACGGGTATATCCTGGGGTTTTCGACTTACTTTATTAGACTGTTTCTGCGTTTTGTGGAATAATCCGTTGCAGAAAACCGAGGAGAAAGACTACTTGTGTTGCTAGTCCATAGAAAATCCTGAGATGCTTGTAGAAAAAAAAAAAAAAAGAGACGATAGAAGCCTGTTTATGCATTCCAACATGACAGCTGATTTGTAAGACCAGTGAAGTCGTCCTGCTGTACCCTGTTTTGGAAAGACTTCTGAACTGCTGCGTAAAGCTCTCAGCGCTGGATTTTTCAAGGAGCTTTCCAAGGAGCAGGGAGGAAGAAATCGGACTAGAAAAGCTGACCTACAGTGAAAGGCAATACAAATGGAGAGCTGTTCTTATCCCGGGGGGTCAGAGAATCCTGATTTCTATTTATTTATTTGTATATCCGCCCATAGTTTCTGTGACTACCCCATCTGAGTCGGTAGTTCGTCGACAGAAACAGCAATAGTGCTGGCACTGACATCTGTTTTTTATCTAGAGAAGGTGTGTTGGTGTGGTTCTTTCTGCATGTAGCTGGTTAATCCTCTAGCTGGTGCAGGGTCTAGAGTAAAAGTCCTGTGAGGAGCAGCTGAGGGACTGGGTGGGGGGGTTGGTCTGGCGAAGGGGAGGCTCAGGGGAGACCTTCTCGCTCTCTACCACTCCCTGACAGGAGGTTGTAGTGAGGAGGGGTTGGTCTCTTCTCCCATGTGACAAGTGACAGGATGAGAGGAAATGGCCTCAAGTTGGGCCAGGGCAGATCTAGGTTGGAGATCAGGAACAATTTCTTTCCAGAGAGGGCTGTGCAGTGTTGGCCCAGGCTGCCCAGGGCGGTGGTGGCGTCCCCGTCCCTGGAGGGGTTTCACAGCGTGTGGGTGTGGAGCTGAGGGACATGGTTCAGGGACCCTGGCAGTGCAGGGGAACGGTTGGACTGGATGAGCTGAAAGGTCTCTCCCAGCCAGGTGGTTCTGTGATTCTTCCCACCTCTTCTTGCTGTCCCATTATTAAACATTATGGCTATGGGATCTCTGTTGCTGAACATGAAATAAAGGATGAGTGTTTAAATCATTAGGTTCATCCTCAGGAGTGGAAGCACCTCGACCCAGCAGGTCAAAGACATCAGGGCAGCTGACACTTGAAGCAGTAGCCCCTCTTCCCTCCCCCAAGAACCCATCTTCTCCCTTAGCCATGTGGAACGCTTTCTGCAGAACGCCTTGAGGGACTGGTGGCAGGGAGGGTGCTCTAACACCTCCTTGGTTTGTGGTGCCCTTCACACGTCCTGCAGTAATCCTGGTGAGTAGC
>NW_010402826.1:35219-44500 GCF_000710305.1 Buceros rhinoceros silvestris | reverse complement strand
TGCATTAATCCTGTTTAGTAGCGGGAGATGTTCGGCAGGCCACAGGCGTTAGGAGATCCATCGGCTCTTTCGATGAGGCTCTAGGTACCACAATCAGCGCTGAAGTCGGCAGTGATTTGCTGCTGTGCTGTCTGCAGTTTAAGTGCTGTAAAATTATTCAGAGTGAATTCAGTAAAACCTGTCGTGGGGTTGGCTGCTGCTTGTAGCAGCTGGAGGACTGGTGAGTCTGGGAGTGGGTACTCCTACCCTTCCTGTGGGCCATGACTGCAATTAAGCAAATTGCAGATGTCTTTACGTGTAGTATAGTAGTTCTACTTAAATAATGGAGGAAGTGCCAAAATAAATGGAAAGGATGACAGGAAGGGTTTTTTACTCTTGTTTTAGGCCACAAGGTTCAGGAAGAAGGAATTGAGGAAGCTGCTGGGACGCGCGCGCACACACACACACACAGATACGACATTACAAAGTGCTACGTTTCAAGATACAGAAATGCGACGCTTGCTTGTTTGGTTGTCTTGTTTTTCCCCCTGGAACATTCTTTACTGGCTCTAGTGATGTTGTAATGGCCAGAAGAGAGGAAAAGGAGATCCACCCTCTTAGGCTGAAAAGGAAAAGCGGTTCTGAGGATGGAAGGGGCTTACAGTGGAGTCCAGAGCAGAGCAGTAGAGGGGATGGATGCCTTAGTGCAGAGCTCATCTACCCTCAGACTGAAAGAAGAGAAATTCGGGTCGTGGACGACTCCTTCCTCTCTTTACCGCCTCGCTCTGCTGCTCTGGGTTCCCAGGCTGCTGTAGCCGAGCTCTTCTGCACGCAACCACATCTCTCCATCTTCCTCTCTCCCACAAGTCTGTTATTCAGCCTCTTCCCCAGCCCAGGGAAGGGGCTCACGTGAAGGGTAATGCAAAAATGTGAATCAAGATACTGGGACGTTCGTGCTTATCTTTATAGTGGTGGTGTAAGGTTTGCTGGTAGCTTTACATTTGGATCATCTGCTCTCTGTCTTGATGACTAACGTTCAGTGTATTTGTTCAGCTGCAGGAGTTCGTTAATCTCTCTTTCCTTCGGTATTCTCGCAGAAACAGGGAGAAATAATCTCAGCGTGGAGAAGTCTGACAAGGGTTTGATTGAGAGAGCTTTCTGTGCTGCTTTATTTATTTTTTTATTGCTGGGAGAATAGGTTTGTGGTGGTAGCTGGAGGAGCAGAGAACTGAATGTGCAGGATTAAGCGTGAGGCCCCAGCTTCCCGTCTGAGGGGAGAGGAGCTCAGGAACCCGCCACGCCAGCCAAGAGGAAGAAGGGTGATGGACAAACACAGACTGTGCTGCTCACCGCGCCACGGGCCAGCTGCCGCTGGGTGGGCTTCCTGCCCTGGCACACCGGTGACATGGCAGCAAAGCTGCCCTCTCCCCGTGCTGAGCGCAGGCGCTACGTGAGGACAGGTGGGCAGTTTCCGCTGGTTTGGGCACTTCAGAAAGTCTGTTTCTGGGAAGGTTTGGGAAAAAGAGCTCCTCGTATTAATGTTGTTATTCAAGACTAAAGCAAATGTGGAGCAGTAGGAAAATAACAGTCCTTGGAAAAACTAACGAGGAATTCACCAGTGTAGCTGAAGAGCCGCAGATTTGTCTGAGGCTCTCTGGAATGCTGCAACGCCAGGCAGCTTGGGAGTCCTGACTCCAGAACCTTGCTGGGACCTCCCTTCCCTTCGAAATGTATTTTTGACAGAGTTTACAGCTTGCTTCCACAGTCTCGAGTGTGGGAGCCGATCGTCACGCAGTGTCTCCAAGCTGGTTCTCTGCAAACCAGGCGCAAGAGAGTCTCTGTTTCCCAAGTCTCGCACCTGAGATTTGTCTTTTTGTCGGGGATGCGAAGAGCCACCTGAAGATCCAGCCCAGAGTGAAATACTGGGGTTCCAGTAACCTAATGATAATTTTAGAAGCATTTGTAGTAAATTAGGTGAATGGTGGAATGTTCAGCTTCTCCTGCACTCTTGCTGTGACAGCGAGCTGAGTGTTCCAGCTCATGTAGAATGTCATGCCTGAAGAGGAATTAAAAGATACTTGTGGAGGGTAATTGGGCTGAAAGTTGGCTGAGTCCTGTAGCAGCAGCCATGCAGTCAAGTCCATAACACAGTCCTTGCAGTCACCTTACTAAAACTAACCCTTTTGCCCTTGATTTCCCTCCCCCGTTGTACTCGTCCTTCCCGCAGAGGTGACACGCAAAATGAGACAAAGCCTGTGTCGGTTCTGTTTGTCCTTCATCTGCAGGCTGTAGTGCGTGTGCTCCTTTCTCAGAGGACACCGTGTCCGGTTCTGCAAGTGTCCTTAACTTGCTGGTGGCTTCCTGGAAAAGACACTTGAAGTCTCCAGGGAGTTGGGCTCTGCGATACTGCCTGCTAACGCCAGCATGCCAGACGCAAACAAAATACCTCGATGGTAGCAACAGCACTGGCCTGCTGCCTTCTGATGGCTGAAACATCTGGGTTCCCATTCCGCAGCTGGGTTGTTTTTCTCCAAGCCTCAGAAGGAGTCAGAAGCTGGAGGCTGTAGCAGAGCCGAGGCTCCAACAAGGGGCACGAGATCGATGTGGCTGCTGTTCTTAGAAGGACTCTCCGCTTCCTAGAAGTTTTCATCCTTTTAACAAGCAGTTATTTTGTTCCCTCTGCTCCCTTACGTAGTTTTTGCTGCTGTAAATGGTTTTGCTTGTGGGATTTGGCTTTATTTACATATGCTATTAGTAATGTGGACTATAGCTGCCTGCTTGAAATCAGGATTTTCTTGTCTCCTTCGTGTCAACGAACCGGTTTTCAGGAGTGGCTGATAAAATCTGTTCCACTTCTGTTTGTAACACTGAATTATGGACCAGAATGTGTTATACTCCTTATTGTGGACACGGTAAGTGATTATCTCTTCTGATGGCAGCTATAAAGCTATACAGTATTGTTTGAGAATGGGTCTGATAAACGGTGAAATGTTTTGTTTTGGCTTAATTATGGAAAACAGGAGCTTATGGTTTACCCTTATTTAAATGTGACATGAATCTTTTCAAAGTAATAGGGCAAATATAGTACTGTTTCTGGAGGCTTAAAAAGCAGATTTGTTCTCTAAAATTAAATTTTCAATGTATTATTCATGAGGGAAGCAAAGCTGAAAGCTTTTTTCTCCCCTCAGTAGAAATGAACTTGAAGAATACATTATCTGTGTGGGGAGAAAAAAAATAAGTAATGTGAAGGACTGTAACTCTTGCTGATACTGGAGTGGTGCATGCAGGCGCTGCTGGAATTTTCTCCAGGAGAAGAAACCGGAATTTTGTTGAAAATCAGCTGATGTGATCATTGAATAATTTGTGCAGCGATACCGGAATTTGACTCCTAAGAAAAGGCAGGGCGATCTGAGGCAGAGTGTGCTGCTTTGGAGTGCCTGTTCAGTGCAGTTGCTTTAAACTCCGTGTCTAAGCGTCACCACCTCTGGTGGGGGTGCAGGGCTGGGCTGCGTATTTCTGCTGCTCGTACCACTTCAAGCGAGCTTTTCCAGATGTGTGCATCTGCATGCAGGGTGTTCACACGTGTGTATGGAGTGTTGGTTAGGGCAGGCAGAAAGTGTGTGAACTTTTCCATCTATGGTGTGGAAGTGAAATGTGGAGAAACATTAAAAGCTGCCCAGCCTTGCGTAATACAATAAATTCTTTCAGGATGGAATATTTTAAGCCTGGTGCAAATTTTAACGTTAGTAATTTTATTTTCTGCTGTACTATCACTATAGACAAGAAGTTTAAGCCAAGCGACATAATTTTTATTGATGTTTTTCATTTCTATTTTTCAGTATACTTCTAATTCCTAGGTTATGCTTGGTTGAATGACCAAGATAAAAGAAAATACCAAGTCTCATGTTCAGAGAAGAGCTCTCAGAAATGTTTTTCCATTGGCTCACTGGAATCTTATGCAACAGTTAGTTTATTAGTAGGAAAAATACCTGTAATTAGTAATAGGCAAACACCAAATACCACAATTACATTTAGTGGAAGGCAGAGCTGAAACTGTTATGGAAATGCTGAGGAGCTCATCTAGCTGTATTTCCTAGATAAGGATTAGTGGCACTTGTAGACGTTGGACGAAGCAGCGCGTGGTACCACTGCAGGAATTCATGGTCCCTGCGATAGGGGAGTGAAGTGAGGACGTTAGGAGTTGAGTGCTCCTCTAGACCTCGCCATTCAATTATATGAGCACCTCCAGCCCCAAGCTCCCGCTGAAAGGCTGCGTGTGCATCTTACCTGAGAATAAAAGTGAAGCAGGAAACGTTCTGCATGTGTGCTTTACCCTGGGTTTCAAAAGTTGCTTGATAGACAAAGAACCATGGCACAAAACACAGGAAGCCACTTGTCCAGAACATGGAAATTCCAAGTGGAGCAGAAAAGCCAATCTAGTTTTGTTCAGATTTTAACTGGTTGTCTGAACTGGTGGGGCTGACCACCTCCTCTTGGCTTTGCAGCCACCTCTGTCCTATCAAAAGTACACTACGGAACTGGCTTTTGTCACTTGCTCCAGAGGTTTAAGGAGGCCTCAGTTCGGTGTCCCCAGTTGTCACTTGGAGCAGTTAGTACCTTCTGGCACTACTGGGATTTTTGTATTATCTTTCCTTTTAATGGGACTATCCAAAACTTGCATTTGCAAGATAAATGATGCGTTTTTTTACATACTCACTTCCAGCCAAATTCCTTAGCATTTGCTATGAAATTTCCCTCGACAGAAACCACAAACCTGTAGAAATGTTTGTACCATAAGCAGAAGAGCAGGAGGAATGACTCAGATTTGGACAACTTGTGATTTTTCAGCGTTCTTCCTGGAGAAACACCTACTGTCGGGATTGAACAGAAGACCTGAGATACGGTGGTGGGAAATGTGAAACCTGTGGCCAGAAAGCAAGCACGAACACTACTCCAGCGGTGGAATTACCTCACATTGTTGTCGGATGGGGGTGAAGCGTGTTTTAACGTGTGCCTTGTCGAAGGTGTGTGGAAGTTGTGCTCATCCTTCGTTAAAGGAAGGGATGAAACAGTCTCTGCAGTGCTTAGGCTCACTGGTAGATGTGCACTAGTTGATTGATTAAGATCTTTGAACAATGGAGTTTTCTCAAACGAGGAAAAAAAACCCCAGGTTTTGTACGCTGGCATTTTTCTTGCAACATATCATGGGGAACTCGCTAGAGTCCCCTGGAACCCCGAAAGCTGGGGCACGCTTGGTGGGTGCAGGAGGTTGCATTTGGTGTCCAGTGTTCCCAGTTCTACCTCACGTTAAGCCCTGGTCCTGTTTTGTTTCGGTTTTCATATGAGCAACGTTTTCCACCAGTGTTTGGGATATGCAGATGAGCAGTGTGCAGTGGTTAGGAAATGGTAGTGTTGGTATGGGTAGGGGAGCAGAAGGATTAAAGGAGGGGGTTGTTTTGCAGCATTTTTAGGATGCTTAATGGATTGTTTCTGGTCTTGGCCAGCTCTGCTGACTTACAGGAAAGACTAAAGCCGTGGTGTGGGGGATGGTGATCTGCCCCCTAACTGTAAATGTTTGCAATATAAACAGCTGAGCTATTCATCAGCAGCTCTCAGTGGAGGGAAGAAGAAAAAAAAAGACATTTTTAGGGTGGATTCCAGTGTAGACAAATCAGATGAATTATGCTCTACAAGTGCTTATCAGGTTGGCTTGGCGAAAGCTGCCTGTGGTGGGCCGTGCTGATGACCGAGCTACCAGGAGGTTAAGGAGAACATCCACAGAAATTACTTTGGAGCTATAATGATATAATTAAAACAAAAAATAATAATCGTTCTCTTTAGTGTGGAGACCAGTTACCACCCAGGACTTCCCACCACCAGCTGCCTGGGTCTTGGCAGGAGATTTTTGGCATCAGCATTTGTTAAACACACCCGACCTTCCTTTGTTTATTTTGTAGGGCTGGAGCTCCTCTGTGTGTGTTGGGACCGTGGGAGGGGACTGGCGCCTCCCTTCTTGCACACGTGTTGCTGCAGTCGCGTTCTTCAGCAGAAAGGAGAATGGCTCGGTAGGGTCGCAAGAGTTAGTTCCAGATTTGTACGGTTGGTCTTGGTTGAATTCTGGTCTGGGAAGATGGTGTTGGGTCCTGCATTTCTGTGACATGTTTTCCTTCTATAAAGGCAGCAGTGAAGCCGCTACGCAGCTATTTGTCCTCGTTTTGATTCTGTAGGAGTGGGAGAGATGCCAGATGCTTATCTTGTTCTGCAGCAGGCATGCAATCGCGTCCAGTGCTTCTCTGCTTTAGCCCCGGGGTAGCTGTGGGAGATTAATTCACACGCAGGAGTCCGTCCAGATTGTCGTAACTCCTGGGATACTCTGGGGCTGGGCAGAGGGAGCTCCGCGGGCGAGGCAAGGCTCTGCCCACACCGAGAGCACCCTGCCAGGAGCCAGAGGAAAGCTTCCTGTCGCTTATGCCCTGGTGTAGCACTACAGGAGATGAGCTGCTGCCTCTGTCCCCTGGGCCTCATGGGTTCCTCTGCTACTGGAAGTTTGCTTGACAGACTTGTAGTCCTGAAGACGCTTATTTCACCTCCTCAGTCATTACACCATGGTCAGTTGTTGGTGCATTCCCATTATTTATCTGTAAACCAGCGAGCGAGTGGTGTTCTGCTTCGCAGGAGCGTCAGAAGTCAAACCATATGCATTCCTCTGAGTACAAAGTTTAGGATATTTCAAATAGGTCAAAAGTACTGGATGTTCTGGGTGTTTGGAGGAGCAATTAAACGTGTCCGCAGCTGCTCCAACCTGCAGCTGAACCATCAGCTTGGTAGAGGCATCGACGGGCTTGCGTGTGGCACCGACATGCTGCTTACAAAATCCCGCCTGCTCAGCTTAATGCAATAAGAAGAATTACTTCATTTCCATTTGTTATTCTCTGAGTTTCTGAACGGGCAATAAACTGTGGCTTTGTTGTAGAAAGGAATTGCTGGAAGTTGGCAAAGTTTTGCTGCCTTTTTGTGTGTGTTTGTGTGTGTGAAAACCGTAGTAACTTCATCATGCAAAGCTTGCCGTTTCCTGTATCTTTTGTTTCATTCTTAATCTAGTTTTAGCTTTCTGAATATCATATTTCCCTGTGGCAATGTGCTGCTTTTAATGGTCTGTGAATGCTGGATGGGTGGAAGAGTCTCGAGGCCAAAGGAAGATGGTCGGAAGGGTTGGGGATGAATACTCGCCGATTTATTTCTGGGATCAGTTGAAAATACACTTAATGTGAAGCAGAGCCTGCAGCCCTTGCTGTTACAGGGGCTGCTGGCATCAGCTGTGTTACCTTATGGACTGTCGACACTTAACTTCAGACTTTTTAATTCCTCGTGTGAAATACTACGTTTATCTTTTATTTCAATGCACTGTGAACTTGCTGAATGAGGTCAGTAGTACATGATCTTAAAGGTGTTTTCGATACTTAGTTCAGCTTTGTGTTTTGGTATGACACACATACCCAGCCAGTGAGGAAATCAGAATCTTTGTATCAGACTCGTAAACATCTTTAAATCATGTCAGATGTTCATTGGGTTTGGCTGTTCCTCTGGAGTCAGGTTTTGGGAGGGATTTTTGTAGTTGATCAGGACTCAGATAGACGTTTAGATGTTTTAAACTTGAGTACATTGTACTCGTCTTCCAGAAACAGCAGTGTGCGTCCTCCTGGCCTTTTGCATCCAGCCCAGGCAGGAGGAGTTTGCAAGCCAAGGGGAGAGGGCTCCTGCTTCCCTGGGTCTAAAGCTCTTCGAGCAAACTGTTAGTGAGAATTTGCAATCCGCTTTGGTGTGACACTGCCATGGCATTGACAGCCCGTGGTGGTTGATGTTGTAATTGCTTTAGGTTTAATATAGTTACTGAACATATATAGATCTTACTGAAAACTTAAATTCATCAAAATTCTTTCTAGCTTGACTGGTGAGGGTGGATGCAGCAGCTTGAAGAGAAAAAGCAGCAAGTATTTCTCTCTGTAATGTGCTCTTGTATTACATATCCATAAGTATTGCAAGTATTAAAAAAAAAAAATTTATGAAGCATAATGTAGGTTGGGTAAAATCTAATCCATGGAAGCCAAAGCTGGAGGAGGAGTTCCTGTAGCAGCAATTTCTCTAGGTTGGATTCTGACCCAGCAGACATACCTGAGTATCTTCACACTGCTCCTTGAGAAATCCCCTCACCTAACGATGCAACCGTTAAGTTCTCAACTCAAGTCTGATGTTTTACCTTTGCTCCCAGAAGCGCTGGATTCAGATAACCTGCTGAGGTGGCAGCGGCTGGCTGCTGGGTGCTGGCTGTGACTGGCCTTCAGGGGTGGTTTCAGTTGTTAGAACAGCTGTTACCTTCGTCTGTGTGAAAGGCTGAAGCACAGACAGTGCAGTGCTGCAGAGGAGGCGTCCTCTTCCAAAGGAGCGGGGTTCCTCCTCCTTCCGTTGTGTCTGGGGCTCGTAGTGTAGAGAAATCTGGGGAGAGGCAGGCAGGGAGGAACGGGGAGAAGCAGTCATTGGTCCGGATAATACATCCCTGTCAAAGCCAGTGTCTTCTTTGCAGTTGTGCAACTTCTGTTTTTCTTCTGGAGGAAGACGGCAAATACTGCTGAAGTAGTCAGAGTCCCTTCCAGAAACGGCATGACATAAATGGCTTTGGCCCTATGACACATGGTACCAGGGACGCATGGTTTTACACGGGTACTTTCTGGCAGAGCGGATGTTGTAGGAGAACCACACTCGTGTTCCACACACCAGCAGTGGGTCGGGAGAACTACCCGAGTGGGCGTCAAAGGAGCTACAAGAAAGAGGTGTCCTGGTTTGGTTTGGGCTGCTGGGGTGAATCTTTTGGGGAACAGTCTTTGGATGAGTGATTGCTCCTGTCAGGAATGAGGGTGGTAGCCTGCCCCAGAATCCCCCCAGGGAGCGAGCGGAAAAGCTGTGAGGAGAGTGGAGAAACACAACTTTTCCTTACGAGGGAGCACCTGTTAACAGTGTGGTTGCAGGATGAATCTGTTTGAGAAGAGCTGTTGCTACAGAAGAGGTGAGGAAACTTGCGAAAATAAACTATTCCTTTAGATTTGATGTCTTACTGCAGTATTTGCTGCAAAAAGTGCAGTTGGGGATGTTGCTGTCTCTATGGCAACATCTTACCGCTACATTTAGAAGTAAATTAAGCACATTCTCCTTAGATGAGCAAGGTGTCGGTAAGGCTTCGGTTGGAGGTGCAGTAGTGGTTTTGGTCCAGGCAGCAGCAGCCGCAGCAGCTTTGCTTTCCCGCCGTG
>NW_010402826.1:32233-35150 GCF_000710305.1 Buceros rhinoceros silvestris | reverse complement strand
AAGAGTAGAAGAATTCCATCTACATTTGAGTTTGGTGAACCACTTGTCTCATACCTTCCAGTAAAAAAAAAGAGTGACAGAACTGTCCCCCGAGTTTGAGTCGCCCATTTGCAGCAGGAGGTGGGCAGGAGCTCGGCTTGCCTGCACACCCTTGGGGTGTGGGTTTGCAAAAACCAACCGCAAAGATCTGTTTTCTTAAACCGAAGACACCCGGTAAGATGAGCCGCTGCCAGGTGTGGTGGCCGGTGATGGCCTTTGGGAGCAGGTCACACTTTGACCTGACAGGCTAAAGCCCAGGGGCTGGTGGGCAGCCTGCATCCTACGGGTGAAGCACAGGACAAGGGGCTTTTGCAGCCCCCCAGGAGCTTCACACTGACGCAGTGGCACAACCTGTTCAGGAAAACACGTCCTAGACCCCTGCAGGGACCGTGTGTGTGTCTGTGCTATGGGCGAGTATCTGTCTGTCTGTCTGTCCATCCCGTGGGTATAACAAACCACGCTCAGCACAGGTGCTTTTCTCTCGCGTGTTTGTCACTCTCTGCTATCTCATTGCTGCTGGTTCAAAGACTGGTTTGGGTTTTGTCATTATACCAGCCTGGGATTAAGTACTGTTTGGGGAACACTGTTCCCCACTGGTGTTATGGGATGGCTGCGGGTGCCTACATGTCACTCGCTTGGGGCTGCTTTCCCTGTGTTTCAGAGCTGTTCTTGTCTGCCTGTCCCACTGTGGCACATGTCAGCACAACCCGGGGCAGAGCCCGTCGGATACTGACCATATTTTTGCTCTATAAATATGTGCTTGTTTACATTTGCTTCGCTGCCATTTTGACTCTGCTCCTTGTCCGATGCCAGAGGGTATGGTCCAGGACTGACGGACTCGGAGCTGCTGCCGTTCTGACCCCGCGTGCTGCTTGTGTTTCCATCCGTTGGTTCTCCTTTGCCTTCCCTCCCAGGAATTATACAAATCACTATTAACTACCTTCCACGACTTCAGAGGCTGACCTGGGAGCAGTTCTAGAGTCGAACAGATTCTTGTTACAGAGAATCACAGAATCACATGGCTCGAGAGACCTTTAAGCTCATCGAGTCCAACCATTCCCCTGCACTGCCAGGGTCCCTGAACCACGTCCCTTTACTTTACAGCTGAAGGCAGACTGAAGTGCCGTGTACTTGTTCGTTAGTGCTGCCCGTAAATAAACAGGGATAAAACAATTCCCTTTTTGTGCAAATAGGTCTCTTTTGCTGCGCAAAATTCACTTAGGTTTGACTGTTGCTGACGCTGATATTTAGCAAAACCTTCTCAGCCCAAACCCTGGGACAGGCAGGCAGTTCCTGCTGGCTCCCAGCACCCCGCGGCTCCGCGTGGCGGGTTTTGCCTCTGTAAACTCGCAGGTCTCTGCTCCAGCTGCGCAGAACCGGGACGTTACGCTGCCGCTGCAAAGGCAGCGGATTCTTTCTGTCCGCAGAGAAGGGCAGTTGGGATTCGCAGGCCACGTCTGCCGGTGAACTTTGTGCAGGCTGCCTTTTTTCCCCCGTACACCAGAAGAAAGGGCTGTTTGTTGGCCGCCCGCTGGGGCGGGACAGGAATGTGGTGCATGCACAGACTGCGCAGTATTTCCTGTTCAACTGCCGCCCCAGACCTCGGCGGCGCTGGGAAAACCTCCAGAGCGGGGAGGGCAGCTCAGCCCTCGCTCCAACAGCGAAAAATGCTGCAGCTCCTAAAGCACTTCGGGTTTATTTTTTACAGCAAATACATTTTCCTGGAGTGACTCTCCGTGGTGTACTGCTGCTTTCAGCCTGTCGGGTTCTGTGGGTGTTGTGCTGCCCTCCTGATCGATGACCGTGGCTAGGCTGAACATTAAACTTACCAAGACACTGACGGTTCAGAGCAATGGGCCCGTAATGTCCCTGCAGAAAGTCGTGTTTATCTTGTAGCATAACCCGGCCCCGTGCTGTTCCCTGCATAGTTCATTTAGCTCCATTTTCCACCCACATACAACGAGGAGTATCCTTTTGGCACTGGAGCTACTTCTGCCTTAGTTGCTGTATTTTCTTTTGCCCTTAAACTGTTTGGAAGCCTTGCTTCTGCATTGCATGAATTTTCCTTCAGAAGTGGAATACTTTGTTCTCGAGGAAGGAGAAAGCTGTGAGTCTGACCGCTTCTGCCAGTGAACACTGAACTCCAGCGCAGCAGCCTGGCCTCCTAGGTAGTGTCAAAGTGAGGTGATGGGGATTAATAGCTTTAATTTTCGATCTTCTTTTTTTTTCCAAGTGGTTCTGGTCCTTTGTCCATGTGTCCATTGTCCTATGTAAAAAAGAAGTGAGCATGCACTGGTCTGCCTTGAAGACAGGGCACCCTGCTAGAGGCCCCTGGTGCTTTCTCGCAGGATGCCATGTGCTGAGCAGGTGGGTGGATGCCGGCACGGGTCAGGTTCTGAGCGCAGCTCAGGCTCTTCTCTAGCTCGCCGGAGAACCCAGGCAAGGCTGGAGAGGCACATCTAGCTCCTCTTTAACCACTGCCCGGCTGCTCATGAAGAATGTAAAGGAACAGCAGCGACCTGGCTCGTCTTGCTGGGGGAGCTTTACTGGAGAGCCCCAGGAGGTGGACGTCTCCTAACTCCTCCTTTGTATTCTCATCCATCTTGGCTGTCCAGTGGTGAGCAATACGGACACAGAAATGAAAGTGCTGAGTGTTAATGAGTTCCTTCCTGGATCGCAGGAAGACCTACTTTTCAGTCCTTTGGAGATACAGATCGACACGTGCTGCTTCTCGGGGTGGGAAGTGGCCTCGGTGTGGTCCTGTCAGCATGTCGAGCACTGGAGCGGGAGAAGAGGCTGCCAGAGTCTGTGCTGTTCAGTTGGAACCAGAAGGTATTTCACTCAGAGCCGAGGTCAGCAGGGTGTTAGAAGAGGTTTT
>NW_010402826.1:25683-32133 GCF_000710305.1 Buceros rhinoceros silvestris | reverse complement strand
AGGTTGTTAGAAGAGGTTTTGACCTTTCCATGTCCCTGTGAAATGTGGATACCCCTGAAGCCTGCCAGGGCTTCAAGCCCAAAAAATACAGGGAGTTCTGGAATTCGCCTTGGAATCTGTTGGAGTTTTGTGCTCTTTTGAGCCTTTTCATGGTTTCTTATCCCTCCCCATCAGTGAAGAGGCTTCTGTGTCCAGTTGCTGTTTTTACCATTTACCAGCTACATCTCATGGAGCATCGCTGCCTTGTGCAGGGAGAGCCGAGCTGAGTTCAGTCAGGAATTGAAGAAGCGACTTCAGAATTTCACTACTTTTGGTCCGTGGAAAGTGTGTGGTCAGTTATCACCAGCAGGTATTTAATCCACCCAGGTCTGAGGGCTGTAATGAGTCATTATGGAGGGCAAAAGAAGATTATTTTGCTTTAAGCTGCCGCAAGAAACGTGTTTTGAAAGCTTTGTTTTGTTAGGCAGAGGCCTTTTTTCCTTCACCTATCTTCAACTGTCTTGAATTAACACTGGTCCTGATGATTTTTCTCCTTTTGTGCTAGGTGCTACTGAAAGCGTGATTTTATTAGGACTTCTGCGGGTATGGAAAGGAAACTGCAGCCTTCTAATACCCACTAGATAATTTCTGTTTGAATGAGATAAAGTGTTCTTGCATACCCATTTGATCTTAGCGTACAGGTGCAACTCCTGAGCCAGTTTTCCAAATCGCCGTGGGATGGGGTAATAAGAGTGATGCCCATTTTTTCCTGAAATGCCTAGAGGTTCATAAATCACATTGACATTTTTTCAGATCCAAGTGCAGTGACCTACTTGAAATAGATTTTAAGTGAGCTGAAGAGATTATCTTGAAAGTAAAAATAAAATATTAGGTTATTTTTCGCGTGTGTCCTCACCCGTCTTACATGTTTCAGCTTTTATTTCCCAGGCCCCAGCCGTGCGATCAGCTTCCTCCAAAGCTGCTACTAATGCAGTGTGTGGGGAGGTGTGAGATGCTTTTGAAAGATGCTGCTCCCACTAAACTCTTCTGGGATCCCTCTCTTCAAAGAAACAATTTCAGTGGAAAGCTCAAAACCTTAAGTTTATTTAATTATGTTTGGAGGGAGAGAAATGTTGCTGGCTTCAGCTGAAATGAAAATATTTCTGGGGTCCATCAGGCCGAATGTAAACAGAGCGGTTTGCTGGGGTGGAACATGTCTGAAGGTTAAACCAGCTGTGGGCAGCTGCTGCAGGTATGTCACAGGGCTGTTATTGCTGTATTTTCTGAAAGGCTTGTGTGGAAGATTAAACTTTTCAGTGATTAAATGGCATTTAAAACCCCAGTTATGTGGGCATCGCATAGGTTTGGCACCCAGTGCTGTAAAACAGTTCCCGTCGTGGTCAGTACATCACAAAAATAGGAGCTGGGTGAGCAAAATGAATGGTTTTCTGCTACTTCACTGTTCCTAGCTTGAGTCCTGAAGGATATAAAATTTTATTTTACTACTAAGATCAGGTACAGCATCTTAGGAAGGTGGAGGATTTATGCACTTCCAATCATGTATAAATGCTGGAACTGGTGCCTTCTGAAGGAAGGGTTTGTTTAAGACAGCGTTATTCTGACTTAAGTCTGCAGGTTGTGTTGTAAACAAACTCGTCAGTGGAGAGCTCGTGATGCGCGGATGCTCGTTTTATTGCGTTTACCTCCTTCATCTGTACACACATGGAAAGTCTCTTCATTACCCAGTTTATGTAATTTGGGAGAATTGGCTATTGCGTTCATTTAATTAGGAAAAAATGCAGCGGTAATTAGCTCGCTCAAGCGCCGCAGAGGGGTGGGTCTGTTAGGAGCCCTCCTGTCGTCCCACGGCAGCTGCCTTAGCAGCGAGGGATTTCTTGTACCGTGGTGCGCACCGGTCTGGTTTGTCATTTCACACGAGTGCAGCCAGGTTTGATGGGAGAAGCGCTGAGCTAAACTTCCCCAAATGCGGTGCCTGAGGGAAAAGCTCTTCCCTTAGCGTGTGCCTTGCGCTGCTGTTGGAACCGTCCCGGTGGGAGAACAGCAGCTCAGCCCTTCTGCCTCCAAAGGACGGTTTGCATGAGAGGAGGTTTGAGACGATGCTGTGGGTGACCTCCGTTAGGCTGCTGTTGTGATGATTTCTGTGACAACATGTCCCTGTAATCGTTGGGGTTTGCGGGTTTTCCCCTTCCTGTTCTCCTCGTATACCCAGGCAGTGTGGTTACACCTCTCCCAGTTAAACTTAGGTGATTGCAGTGATTTGTTTTTGAAACTTGCTTTTATCTTTCCTTGATCCCCTCCCCAGGCTTTGTAATGCTGGGGGGGTGCCAGAAGACCTCAGTAAGCGTTGTTCTGTGGGACCAGCTTTGGAAACTTAATTCAAGAATTAACTTGCCCACCAGCAGCAGGTAGCACCTGGGTAATGAGCAGGGAGAGTTGTCGTTAGAAATAGCATCTGGAAATTACAGGTGAGACCCTGTGCTTTCCAGTTTGGGAATTCTGCACCAGAGGGGCTTCCCTTCAAGGCAGGCAGGGCTGTGCTCCTGTTCCTTACTCTGTCTGTAAAAAAACTTCTTACAAAAGCAGATAATTTGACAAAAGGCTTTGCTGAAGGCTCTTGCAGACTTCCGTGAGATCCCTGGGGAAGAAGTTCCAGAGGTATCCATGCTGTCTGCTCTCCAGTGTACTGTTCAAACATGTGGAAAAGGGAGTAAGGAAATAAGGGACTGGGGCGAGGGGGTCTGTTTGCGCGTGCGTGTGTGTGCATAGATGTGCATCTGGGTGTAGATGTAAAGCTTAACTGCAACGAGCTGTAGGAAGGCAACATGGTTTTGAACGGCTGGCCTCTAAAAGAGCAGATGGAATCAAGTGTAGATAATCGTGAAACTTTCTGCATGGGCAGAGATAAGAATTCTTGGCTTACTTTTGCAGTGATGCCTGAAATATCTACTAATGAAGAGATCTTGGTGTTACAGTAAGATCTGATAAATCACACTGGCCCAGTGCTCGCTCATTGTAAACTCAAATAAGATATTGGGAATTACTGGAAAAGGAAGAGAGCAAAGCCTTGTGGGTGCATAAATTCATGGTGCTCTCCTTTCCTCCTGGATGTTGTGTGTGGTTCCAGTCCCTCTCCTGCTCAAAAACATGAGTTAGAGGAGATACAAAGATAAGAAAGAAGGAGGATCAGGGCTCTGAAAGAGCCGCGCTGGTGGCTGGGCTGTGGACCTTGTTGCTTCAGGACACTTTGGGCACTGGAAGTTGATGTAGGTTCAAAACTTGATGGACAATAGTCCCGAGAGAGGCATTTGTTGAGGACTGTTACGTACACAGGTGTTGTCTCCAGGGAAGGAGGTCCTTAAACCGCAGTTAGGGTCCACCTGGGGTGGTGCTGAGGGGAAGCATTTCTCCAGTGCTACGTTCTTCCTTCCGCCCCTCTGCAGAGCGCTGCTGGTGACAGCCCTCGCTGCTCTCACCAGCGACGGGGCTGCAGATCGCCAAGCTGTTTTGCTTGGGCTTTTGTGGGACACGGTGACCTTTAAGTTGCAAAAGGTCACTTAGACGTGTCCTCAGCATTCAGTGGTGATAAGGGGAATGAGTACAGTGCTTCTGTGGACATCATCGCACATCCGTTCCAGAAATCAGGGCTGTAACTGCCAGGAGATAAAGGGGGGAGGGAAAGAAGAAGTCCTCTAGGTATTGCATGTGCTGGATGCTGCTCAGACTTGGCATGTAGATGATTCAGCTCACCGTTCCAGTGCCATTGCAGGGCTTACCTGGGGGCTTCTGGGGAACGCCAGGTTTGGGTCTCTGCAGGTTTTTTTTTCTTTAAAATTTGCCGGCATCCAGAATAACTCACTTTATGGTAGCGATGCAATATCAATGCTTCTTTACACCTTTGGAGTTATAATATTTCTTGCTGCACAGCTAGCAAACAGCACACGTGTGGCCTGTGGTCCAGTGTCACTCAGGAAGGGGAAACTATGTTCTGTGACTCACAACACTGTCACAGCTGCTCAGGAGAGGCGCTGCAAATCTTTTCTACGTGTGCAAGACCTCTGCTGTTAATACAGCATGTGAAACCCTGGAGAACTTGGGTTCCTTCCTGCATCTGAAATTATAATTTATGCAGTCACAGTAATACTATTTAAAAAAAAAATCCAGACCTCTTTAAATAACATTTAACTCAGTGGGAAGATCTATCTGAACTACCCCTGTTTTATGAATAGCAAAATTGCCAGTTGAACATGAAGGGTTATTTTTCCTACATCAAATACTTTGGTAAGTGAAAGTGAGTGGCCAGATTTCAAATGATCAAGAAAAACAAGTATTTTTAACAGATTTTAACAAAGCAGTAGCTTTTGTTTGAGGTTTTTTGAATGTTTATTTAGACTATTTACTGCCTCTTTCTATCCTCTACTTGGGAAATGCAGAAGCGTTCTCAAATGCTGGTTGTTCTGCTGCTCTGCTGTGCAGCTGAGGCTGCAAGTTCTGAGGTTAAACTTGCTGCAGTCGTTCGTACCTGATGGCGAGGCTTGCTCTGAGCACCAAGATGCAGACCCATGAGAGGAATCAGCAGAGACGAGGAGCTGGAGCTGCTCCTGGCCACGTGCGTCTGCACTGAGCCGTAGCCACCGGACCCGGTGCAGCACCCCATGCCTCCGTGACCTGCTGTAGGTGTTACTGGACAGGATTTCTCTAGAACATTTGGGACATCTCATAATCGGTTAATACAGCTCTCTGGGTGTCCAGACCAGCCACGAGCAGATCCTCAGCGTTACAGGGGTTGGGGACGGGCATGGTGTGGCTTAGGTGCATTTTTGCCTTGTGTGCTGTTGGCATTTATCTACCTCCAAAGACCAAGCTCAGAAGTGCTCTGCAAGGTTTCTCACGCAAACATTTGGAAATGAGTTTCTCTTGCTTAACACTAACTTGTTACTAACTTTATGGAGATGGATCCTGCTCTGAAGACCTGTCTCAGCCCTAGCCTAGAGTGTAGGCTGGACTTCATCATACAGTGCAGCCTTGGCTGTGGGAAGATTATTTCATGCATGAAAGTTGTTTGTACAATGAAATTTAACGGTACATTCTTGTCCCTTATGATGTCCAGGAAAAACAAAGTCTTATGAGGAATGCTGTGTAAGAGCATTTGTTTTAAGCATTCAGATATAATTATTTGCTGTCATGTTTCTGAGTAGAGGCTGAAAACAAAATCAGGTTGTTCGGAAGGATTCTGTGCCGCTGGCTGGAGGGAACAGGTTGCAGAGCATTGCGCTTCCCCTCCCAGCTTCGGCACATCCCAGTGCTTACGGTCAGAAAGGAGCTCTCCGTGCCGGGGTGATGCTGCAGTAGACCTGTTGACACGTGCCGTGCAGGTTTTTGTGAGAGCTGTTTTGAAAAGTCCTCCACAGCTGCACGGGGACCACTGGGGAATCCCTAAGTGCAGCTTTCTGCAAACGCATTGCAAAGAGAACGTGACATTTTGAGAAGGAGTCTTTGTGCATTATGGCACCAATGGCCAGAGTCTGGCACGTGTCTTCTGTGCGCGAGGAGTGTCGACAAGCAGAATTCAGACTGGTGCCCGTTTACGAGGGTCTTGGCAGTAATGAACCGCTTCCTTAAACACGCAGAGGTGCACAAACCCATGCACAGCTCTGGCTCTGGCTGTGTTACTGGAGCACCTTCTAACTGGGGAAGGTTTAGTTTTGGGTACCGGTACGCTCTCCTCTTGGCAGCAATGCATGACTGACCCCCAGCATTGCTCACGCTCCCTTAAAGCAGAAAAATATGTTTATGTTTACAGAGAGTGCTTGGAAGTTCACTCAAACTCTGCACCACCAGGCTTTCTCGTCCAAGCGCCGTGTGTGCTGCGTACCTCTGATGTCAGAGCGCGAGGGATTCCCTTGAGTTTTCCAGGGGACACTTGCTCCATTTCATACACAACTCTCCTTTCACTGACATTTTCTTTACATATTAATTATTGTGTTATTTTTATTCCTGTTGCCAATTGCCTTGATGGCACTTGATATATTTGTAATACCAGGAGGAAGGTACATGGATGTGGCAGATCCTTAATGACCTGAGAGAGGAGGAAAAATGGGGAATTACGTCTTTTTTTTTTCCTCAGTGTAATCCACCTTTTAAAGTGTGACGCTTTAAGATGTGCCACTGAGTAGCTGTGGAAAAAAAGAATTTAACAGTTACTTGTTTGCGTGTATTTTAAATGAAATCATTTGTTGACTCTGAAAAGGAAACCATTGATCTCTGTAGTCTGAGACATTCCCCCTCTTAGTGGAGAAGGTCAGCTGGTCCTGGCTGAGGTAACGCACTGACTCAGGGGGATGCCTGGCTCTGGCATCCCGCTGCGTTACCACAGGATGTTGAGTATCGACTGCATCCAGTAGCAGCTGCTGTGCTGGTATAGATAAACATCAAAGAAAAAGGGCTGCGTGA
>NW_010402826.1:17165-25585 GCF_000710305.1 Buceros rhinoceros silvestris | reverse complement strand
GCGTGAGAGGCGCGAGGTGAAGAGGGTGCCCCTGCCTGTCCCTGCCCTGGGAGAGCACCAAACCCATCGGGCGTTGCTCTCTGACACGGGAAACCACCACTTCCAGTCCGTGACAGATCACTAAAATATCTGTTGGTCATACCAAATATTACTTAAACCTTTTTTCCAACTTTTATCTTATGTTCTATCTTATGTCTTATGTTAATGGGTGCTCAAGATCTAATTTTCGGAAAATCACTAGATGTCTTGTGCATTTCTTTCCTCCAAAACCTGTTGCTTTTACCTACGGGTTTTAGTCTTTAAAAAGGTGACAGTTGCTTTCCTTGAGCTGTATGTCATTTTGTACCAGTCTGGTTTTTTTGTTTTGTTTTTTTTATCCTGGTAGACCAATAAGCGAGTTGAAAAGAAAGGCCAGGGCTGCTGTTTATGGCCCTCTCCAGACTTGTTCCACAGCCAGCGTTGCAGCTTGCCATGCTGCCTCTGTGTTGTGTCTCTTGTCCTGTGGCAACTCTGTCAGACAGGAACAGAGGACCCTCAGGAACATCTTGGATCTTCTTCTGACCCTTGCAGGTTCCACGCATGATCGTGTGTTTGACGGGGAAACGCCCCCGGGCATCAGTAGGCATCTTGTGTCTCTTCTGGTTTAGATCAGTCATGTTTGCGCCCTCGGTCCAGAGACCTACTGTAGCAGCAAGTTATTTCATACCATTTGGAGTATCTACTTCAAATATTTCTAGGAAAATTCTCAGTGTAATGTCTGAGGATGGCAAGACCTTGATTGTGCAGAGATCAGGGTGTTAGTCACAGGCTAATGTCACCCTGTGAGTGTGCCAAGGAAAAAATGTGCTGAAGCGGAACGGAGTGGGTCTCAAGGGGTTGGAAAATCTTTGTAAGGTTATCTTAAGACTTGAGAAGGACTTCTGAGGTTCTGACCATGCGCCTTAAATGCGGTCGTCGTGGTCTGGAAAACTGGGTCTGTGCTACATTAATTTATTTTTCTCCTGTTTTCTCTTTTCCTAGTGTCCCAATGTAATATCAGCTTGAAGAAGCAAAGGAGTCGGAGTATCTTTAGCACCTTATTCTGCTGCTTTCGTGACTACAATGTCGAACCACCATCTACCAATAGCACCAGTGCTCTTCCTCCTTTGGTGGAGGAGAATGGAGGACTTCAGAAGGTCAGGCTTTTACCTTATTTTGCTGTCATGTGGGTCTTTTGTAACCAAGGTTTAACTCTGTGCTTCTGGTTTGTCTTAACAGGTTTCCCTCATGGGGAACATGGTATGAGTTACAGAAAAAATTACTGTTTTGATGATGAATTGCTAATATTATCTGTTCAACTGCAATTTAAGACTAACTTTTCCATGAAGGGTATTGGCACTATGTATTTTATAAGCAAACAACACATAAAAACTGAGTAAGACTTCTCATAAAACTCTGGATGTTGAGTTGTCTCTAGCTTTGGTTCTCTTTCCAACTGCAGGAAGGTTGAAATGTGTCCTCTGGAGCGTAGTGGAACCTCTTTGAATGTCAGTTGAGAGGGTTTTCAGTGATGTGACATTTCAAAAAGGGCAGAACCATAATTGTTCAGACCTTTTTTCTAACCCGTTCACCTCTATTTAATGCATGCTAAGACCAGAGGTGTAAGTGTTTGGCCGTTTTTCCAGGTTACTCAGTTTTGTTTACCTAATAAAACCACTAATGTAAACTTTTAGCACTTCAGAGCATTGTGTGTTAGAGCAGCACGTTACTTTCATTGAGTTCTAGTAATTACATTGCCTTGCCATGTTCGTAAAACCACAGCAGAGACGAGTTTGTAGGTTCTTTATAAATCTGTTAACACTAAGAGCATTTGCCTTATGAAGGATTTCAGTTTGATGGAGCAAATGCAGGAGCACCATCCTTCCCCCACCGTGACGGTTGTCAGTGCTCTCAGCACTCCACTAGTGCTCCCAATTCCAACGCCACTTCCCTCACGCTTCTCCAGGGCTTTACGATATTGCAGGTCGAGCTCTGTCCACGATGGGGAGTAACAGAGATGTCTCTGTCTCACCCTGCCGCTGTTCGCAGTGACTTTTCACGTTCGATGCAGCTCATTCCCTATTTGATGCACCTACCTTGCGCAGTCCTTTTTGTTTCAGGTTTTGCTGGTTATGTTGGAATTCCGAAAAGCTCAGGAGAAAGAGGAGAGGAACTCTGTAGTGGGAGAGAGGAAAGAAAGCAAACTGAATTGATGGGGACTAAGAATCCATGTGGAGATAAAGTCTGAACTGCTAATTCATGCTGGTACTGCTCAGCAGAGGTGAAGTGCTCTGAAAACTCCTCTGCCAAGAGGGGGAATTAATTGTAGGTGTATTTTTAGACTTCTTCTGCTAGCCAGGGTACATTTTGACTGAAATGAGGGAAATTGAGTCTGGATGTGCTGAAGGGAAGGCTGAGTCATGCGTGACGTGTTTGTGCATGCTCACCTGAGAAACAAAAACAATGGGAAACCAGTTAAAGTTTCCCTTTCCGCTATGGTGGAGAATGGGAAGGAGGCAGAGAGGAGGCTACAGCTGAGAGAAAACGGGGATTCGTTAGAAGGAGAACCATAGAGACAAGAAGGGTTTGGTTTCTTCTGTAGAAAACGTGAGTTAAGATGGTCTGGAATCAGTAGTTTTCAGGCTGTGTTTTGTAAAAGGCATCTTTACTTTCTGAATACGTCCCATGCCTGGAGCGGGTGGCGGCACCTGAGCTCACACAAGTGTCCTTCCTCTGCCTGCTGCCTCCGGGAGCGCTTCTGAAGGGAGCAGTGCTTGTACACAAGTCAGAGAGTTCACAGAATCGCCAGGTACAGCTTAATAGAACAAAGTTGTTGAAGGAATATGTTAAAAACCTTGTTAAAGAGGGTGTTTTCTTCAGACAGACTGCCAGGCGCTCGGCAGCACTCGGATCTGAGTAGGAGAAATCAAGTCTAGGTGAGCGCTGGGGGAGTTCTTAGCGAGCACACGTAAGCCGGTGACGTTCGCGCTTGAAATGCAGCGTTAAAGACTCCTAAGCTTTGTGTGGGTTCTCCTGTGCTGGTTCTATGCGGAGTGCTAACGTGGTGAGTAAGCAGGAAGTTCTTCTAAGGAAATCCAACCAGCGCCGAGGACTCGGGGGGTTCGAACACTGTTCCGCTGGCAGGCTGGTGCTGTTTCCCGGGAGAGGTGTGGTTCCGAACTGGGCAGGCCGGAGCTGTTGGAGACACTGAGCAGCATCTCTAGGTTTGGAAGGGATAACTAAGTTGGGGGAAGGGACGTGCAGCAGTGGTCCTCAGTTTCTAAACTGGTGGAAGTAAACAACCAGGAATGACAAAGGGATCTGTTTTAGGGAAGAAAAGCCTGACAGCCCACTGCCGCAACTCCTGCTGCTCGGTGAAAGCTCTTTTGGAGTTACTCTGCCTGCCAGGTGAGAACAGGTCAACTTCTGCTGAGCGGCTGTTCCAGTGGTCACCTAGGGGTATCTGCTGGCCCTTCGGTACGATTCTTTAACCACTGATCGCACCACAGGTGCCCTCTGACCAGGGCCCAGTCACTTCCTGTGCTGGGACCCTTCTCTTCAAACCGGGAAGAGTGGATTGTACCGTGATGTTCAATATCCTTAGAAATTCAGTTAATTACCCTCGGAAACGAGCGTAGACTGGCTTGGATGTACTTTCCTTCTGCCTTGATGTCGTTACATGAACACTGGTGGTGAAGCCTTCAGAGGAGGGAAGGGAGCAGACAGAGCTTCGGCTGGTCTGCAGGCGTTCAGTGTTCCGGGGTGCTTCTGGCAGGCTCCTGACGCAACAAGCTGACTTCCTTCTCCCGAGGAGTCTCGAATCTCTCAGTGCTACCTGTTCT
This sequence comes from Buceros rhinoceros silvestris, assembly GCF_000710305.1. Taxonomy (NCBI): domain Eukaryota; kingdom Metazoa; phylum Chordata; class Aves; order Bucerotiformes; family Bucerotidae; genus Buceros; species Buceros rhinoceros. Next base: position 21,725 of record NW_010402826.1, on the reverse strand, counting down.
AGAGGAGGGAAGAGTATTGTATAAAGTAATTGAACACACGGTTCTGGAATTGTGTCCAGAGTATTTGCGCTGTGTAGTTTTAATTTTTATTATTGTGCTTGAAATGAATTGGTGCTTCGTTTAGTGTTTTACCGAGTGATGTCACTTGAGGACGCTTTTCACATCAAGTGTTGCATCACTTCTTCGTGGGATTGGAAGAAGCACAAAACTGAGCAGGGCTTTGAATAAACAGGGAGATTTAGTGCTGATTTCTATTCCAGTGGGAGGAAAGAGGCCCCAAAACTTCTTTAAAGTATTGAGTTCGTTTTTAAACCTTCTACTCACAGAGCAGCTGCTTGTCCAAGCGTGGCTCTAATGCTGGTAGTGAATGGTCCGTTCTGTCTCTAAATTTTCAGTACAACATATTTCAGTAATAGCTTGTATTTACTGAAACTCTGGTGTGTTTGTTTTGCTCCGAACGGGACAGCTTTTCAGTGCAGCAGGAGGACGTGTTGGAAGGGGGCTGTCTGGGACAGTGGGTGTATCAGCCTGCCTGCAGCTTGGCCGACGAGCCACATGCGTCTTTGGGAGCACGCGCTGTTCAGCCTCGAGAAATCCTTGCTAATTTTTTCCTGCCTCTTCAGCAGCAGGCAGTTCACCAACACCTTCCAGCCAGATTTTTTTCATTTTTTTTAGGGGCCAGAGTGTTGGGAGAGGCAAGTGGGTTTTTTGTTTCCTTCTGAATAAATTCGCATCTTCATTTCTATTCTTCAGTTAGCGACTTGACTCCATTCCTGCATTTTCTGGGCATGCTTCTGGGTGTGAGGTTTTTTTCCTGGGGAAGTTTGTTACCTGAGTTTTGAAGTGTTTGCAGATACAGATTTCATCTGCAGGCTTTGAGGAGGGATCCAGATAAAGGTGAGAAAAGCTAGATGCAAACCTTTTGCTTTCAGTCCTGGTGGCTGAGGAAGCTTCAACAAGTCCATCAGCACTTCGCCATTTCACTTACAGCCCACTTCCTCTGGAATCATCTCTGCTTCTGTTTCACAGTTAGCTCCAAATCGGGCAGATGGCTCATGTTCAACAAGAGGAAGCATGAATGAGGAAAGGGTTTTTTATACTTGTTGGATTAGAGGAGAAGGTCTTGCTCCACACTCAACGGGGAAGAAGACAGAATTAGAAGGAGGTTTATTCTGGGGGAAGCAGCTGCCCCCGCTGCTTTCCCTGTGACAGGAATGAAGCCAGAAAGGTCAAGTCTTTGAATCTCTACGTCACCCATCCGAACCACCACAGAAGTTAGGTCTCCTTCTCCCTGCCACTTTTTAGAAAGCGACCCCTCCTCTGCATAGCTATGTTCGGTTCCCCTCTCTCTGCCTGCTCCTTCTGTCCTTCATCGCCTCCCCAAAAGTCTTCTGTATGAAGAGGCAAAATTTGATATTCCAAGTCAATGAAAGAGTCAAATAATAACTATATTATGGTTTTTAAAGAACCTGCCAGGGTCTAGTACGAGCTTTGTGTTAGAGAAATGAAGATGATAAATCTCCTCACTTGATCAGCTTCTTCTCTAAAGGGGTTATTTTTTAAAATGAGAGTGCTCCTTATCTTCGGGTACAGACTGTTCTCAAAAAAGCAGAGTAGCGTGGCTGACACTTGGTGCTCCTTGATCTCGCACGCAGCCATCGGCAGAGCGTTAATGAACAGATGCGGGACTGCAAGCGTTGTGTCTCCCAAGCTGAGGTTAGGTAGCTAGGGGGAAAGGTTGGTTAAAGCGGTTCCTGGGTTATCTTAGGGATACAGTGGGGAAATTTGGGCCTTCTAGGAACAGCTTTGTGCTGTTACCAGCGTCAGGAGCTCATGGAAAGACTTCAACAGATGCCGTCATCTGCCATCTATTCCAAGTGACAGCGCTGTGACCTATTTCCCTTCCTGTTCCAAGGCATCAGGAAGTGAGGCGGGACGCTTTCACCAAGTTTCCCATCGCAGCCTTGTTTTTCAGAAGCCTTTCCCTGCTGGTGCACACTAATGCTTTACCAGCAGACTCCTGCATTCCTCTTTCTGCTTGTTTTTCTAGGTGTCACCGTTACCATTGTGATATTTGCATAGGTACTTTCAGGGTTCCGCTTAGGAAATCCGCTTGACTTCTTGGGTTTTAATACAAGAAATTCTGCAAGAAAAGCAAAGGGAACAGCAGTGCAAGTCCTTTAGCAGCCTGGGCTCTGGCTCCCTGTGAAAGTCAGGCACAGTAGTGCCGTGGGGTGCAGCTCTTGCTTCAGGAGATGGCCAGAGTGGAAAGTGAGTTACCCTGTGGCGGGTGCCCCCGAGGGAGGGCCTGGTGTGTAGCACAGCTGCATTGGTGTCCACGAGGAAGGGAACTTTGTACTGCAGCTGTGGATGTGCCTCTGCCTCTCCTGGGCTGGTTTTGCCTGTTGACACAAGAGGAGCTCCAGTGAACGCACACAAAGCCTTTAAAACCAAAGCATCGCGCAGGTCTGCAGTCTGTGCTCTGCCGGCATAACCAGAGCCTCGGTAACGGGGGGTGACAGGCCGGTGGATCCGACTGGCACCTGCTCCAGTTCGCTCCCTCCTCAAACGGCCCACGAGCTTCACGTGATGTTCTACTAGCAGGACATCGATGTGCTGAATTTTTTTTTTTTTTTTTTTTTTTTTTTTTTTTTTTTTTTTTTTTTTTTTTTTTTGCCATTATCTTGAGGAAAAATTGGATTCTTACCAGGCTTTGTGGTAGTTTTTACAGAAATCAGATACTTTGTACTAAGGCAAACTTCTTGATAGTTCATGAGAGTTGCTGCTCTCTAACTTGCTTCTTCAGCTTCTCTGGATTTGATAAAAGTTCTGCTGTTGTAGCAACAAAAAGGTCTTGAAAAATAATATTGAATTACTTCTGTTTGTCAGTGTTAGATCAACACGCTGTTAGACTACAAAACAAGTGAACACAAGGCTTTTTTGCTGGCACCTCTGTGACCAGCCTCCTCCACGTGGAAGCCGTAACTGGAAGTGTCTTTGTCGCCACATGCCACATCCCAGGCTGAGAAGAAAAGGTCAGGCTGGCCAAGACTGCCTTGCCTTCTCCCAAATCCAACACAAAAGTGAGACCATGGGAAGAGTGCTGATCCCGTTGCCTCTTGCTGGGCGAAGGAAGTGGGATTCCTTGGATTAGTTTGTCGTTACCATGATTTTCTCGGTCGCTCTGCTGTTGCCTCAGTGAAATGCTGGTTTTGCTGAGGCAGTTGGTTTAGGTGAAGTCATCTTCAGGAGCGGGCCGCTGCCCTGCTGCCCCCGGGGTCTGGCTGAGGCTCTCATTGCTGCAGTGAAAGTAGACAAATATACCCAGCAGTCGATCTCAAGGCTGGAGAAGTTACAGTAAATACCGGTGCTTTCTTATTGTCATCTCATATTAATCACAGCATGGGTTTACCAGTCCAGTCTCCTGAAAACCGTAAATGCCGAACACTAACCTATCATTCCAGCGACTAAAATGCAAGATCCTGGTTTTATTTTCTTTACCCTGTTTTCTTGAATGCTTTGAACTTTTGGTTTGAAATGTTTGAGTGCTACATTTACTGCTTCAGACCTTTGTTCTACCCTTCAAAGCCATTACCCTTACAGTGATTTTTTTTCTTTTTTCCCCAGGGTGACCAGATGCAGGTCATGCCTATACCGAGTGTATGTATTTTTATCCCTTTTTCTTTTAATGATTTTCATAACTTTTGCTTTGATTCATCTTGTGTCGCAGTCTAACAGCTCTGGTTTGTGTTGCATGTGAGCAGGCGGGCTTTGTGTTGTCTGCAGTGCTGGGTACTCGGAGGGGAACTGAACCGCCCGCGTGGTGCAGGGGTGTTAAGGGTCGAGGGAAAGCCGAGGTTGGGGTTTAGCTGGGTTTCACCCTGCACCTCAGCGAGGGTCGTTCCTGATGTTTAGCGTTTTGAAAATGCCTGAAGCAGTCTGAAAGTGGAAGTTACTCATTTTAATGGAGACGAAAGGTGACTCACCATCACAGTGTGAGAGCCGGTTGCAAAAACCTTTTCTTCTCCTTTTTCTGTATATTCTGGTTGAAAAGAAGAGTGGGAAGCTGCCCAGTTTGTTTGGAACAGGCCACTTTCGGAGCACAGCGGGCGCTGACCATAGCTGCGGTACTGCCCTCATTCCCGATGATACTCGCGGTATCACATTCTGGTTTATGGGCCTTCAGATTCCTGCTTATCTGCCCTGGATTACAGTTGGAATGCTGTTTGGCTTCTGAATTATTTCTCAAAACCAAATAAAAGGAGGAAAAAAAAGAAAAATTCTTTAAACTGAAGCTTTTAATTTAATTAGGTTTAACCTTTTTTGGTCAAAAAGCTCCTCTTTTTTCACTTGTTTTTATGTGGATGAAGACTTAGACTTTTAAAGCTGCTGATACTTTTATTTTAATCTCCTTTGCTGTTTATAATACTTCGTCATTGCAGAGTTTTCCAGGAAATAGCAGTGCTTACATGTGGAGTTAGTGACACAGCCCTCTTGAGATAATTGGCAGCCCCTAAAATCCTGAGGATTCCCCAGGATATCACTTTTTCCCTCTTTCCC